>NW_019944546.1:14431-52084 GCF_002910315.2 Salvelinus sp. IW2-2015 | reverse complement strand
TCAGCATCCACCACTTCCTTATCCTGCTTCTGACTCTCAAAGCCTTCTGGGAGTTCTGGACTAAGAATCCTCTTGAACATCTTCAGCTCGTTCTTCACAAATGTCATAATTTTCTCTTCAAGCAACTGAATAATAAAGTAAATAAGTTAAGCAAGAGACTAAATGCTTTGTCATTAACACATTAATGAAAGATTGACCGATCAACTTCAGCCGAGGTAACAAAAACAAATACATAACAGGACCACATACTCTGAATATGGAGGCAGGTCTGTTTGATGACTCTGGGAAGACTGACCACGAGAATCCTGACTCTGATCTCTCCTGTTGGTTTCTGTGGACAAAACATGAGATTACATATCCTCATCCAGGGAGTACAACACCACACACACACACACACACACACACACACACACACACACACACACACACACACACACACACACACACACACACCACACACACACACACACACACACACACACACAGAGGGAATGTTGTGTTTGTTTAATATTGTGTTAGGACTAGAAAATGGACAAAAGGATTAGCCTATGGGTATTGAAAACAACAAAAAGAAATGGAAAATGGGAGAGGAGAAATGACTAGAGACAGTTGTGTTTAACTCACTGACCATGACCCATGAGTTCTTCTTACCTTTGTTCAGTAGAAAAGTCTCCCTTTCTAAACTCATAGGTAGACTCATAGACTTGTCACTCTTCATGGACACACAGCTGGGTACAGGGGAGGCTGGTCTCTCCTGCTTGATTGGGCTTCAACACAACAGAGAAAAAACATTACATCTCTCATCTACTCTGAGCTCAGATGGGAAAAATGAGAAGAGTTTCATTCCAAAACGCTATATATCACTTTTCAGAAATGTTAGTAAATTAGCTTTTATTGTTTAAAGAAATTATGAAAGAGATTGGTGTTTTTTTCACTAGATAATCAGACATGCTGATAGCATGGGGTTGTTCAATGACAGACATCTATTTGTTTAAAAATCTATCACTTGATGTTGTCATTTCCGAGAGACATATAATCATGTTTTTTGCTAAATGCTATATATCTACCTCACTCTCAGAGAAATCAGTGGTACTGCTAGGTTTTATACAGTAATAATATATATCTGCCTCACTCTCAGAGAAATCAGTAGTACTGCTAGGTTTTACAGAGTAATAATATATATCTGCCTCACTCTCAGAGAAATCAGTAGTACTGCTAGGTTTTACACAGTATTAATATATATCTGCCTCACTCTCAGAGAAATCAGTAGTACTGCTAGGTTTTATTCAGTCAAATGTGACCGACCGGCTTGATTCGGTCTTATGTAGCAATATTTGAAATTGTGTTTTTTACATAAGATAAAAGTAGAGACTCAGAGCTAGAAAATTGTATATCATACACTACAGTTAGGAACAATGGGAAAGTAATTCTCCTTTGAAAGATGATAAACTTGTAATCTCACTTTTGAGAAAATGTCCGTAGAATTTTTTGGTACCTACTGGAAAGCTCTTCTTTGTCTCCAGGGCTTTTACTTTGGCAGATAATGTCACCCATCTAAATAAATAGTTTTATATATATAAATATATATAATTAACTAAATGTATGGTGTTTTTAGTTTACGTCAGTTGAATTGTTTGTATTTTGTTATATTTTGCTATTCTGAGTAATTTCTACTTTAGTAAGGAATTACACATTATTCAGTACTACTGCAGTTGCTACATAATTCCAATAGATGGCAGCATAAGACCACAAATGACATTTCAGAAGATTAGTTTAGTTTTCTCCCTGGATACACCACCACTCCCCCTCACAGGAAAACTCCTGTGTGCTTCTTTCTGTCCCTTTCCACACTGCTAGCGCAAGAGGAAGGACTGAAAAAGCATTTAACCTGTTTGCGCTGCAGGGGCAGTATTGAGTAGCCGGATAAAAGGTGCCCATTTCAAACGGCCTCGTACTCAATTCTTGCTCGTACAATATGCATATTATTATTACTATTGGATAGAGAACACTCTCTTGTTTCTAAAACCGTTTGAATTATATCTGTGAGTAAAACAGAACTCATTTTGCAGCAAACTTCCTGACAGGAAGTGGGAAATCTGAAATCGATGCTCTCTTCTAGGGGCTGCCTATTAAAGTCCTTGATATTTATTAGTTTAGATGCACTTCATACGTCTTCCACTAGATGTCGACAAGGAGTGAGAGAAGAAATGGAGTGTGTAACTTGATCTGGGCTCGCATAATAACTCTTGGCATGACGTGTCACCAGTTTCCTGTTTTCTGGAGAGCGCGCGAAGGGACCTGGATTTGCCTTCTGTACAGCTGTCGTTATAGACGACTAATATCTCCGGCTTTGATTTTATTTGATACATGTGACAATATCATCGTAAAGTATGTTTTTTCAATATAGTTTCATTAGATTATTGAAATTTTTTCGGGACGTTAGGCGTGTTGCGTTGTGTGCCTTTGTTCAGGAAGGAGAGCTTAGCGCCACTTTGCTAGCTTTCCGTGCTAATTGACTGGAGAAGAGGACATTCTAAATCCAAACAACGATTGTTCCCGACAAAGGACCCCTTGTACAACATTCTGATGAAAGATCATCAAAAGTAGGACCCATTTTATGATGTTATTTCATATATCTGTCGTACATGTGAACTAGTCGTTTGCGGCCAGGTTTTGGGTACTCTCTCGCCATAACGTAAACTGCATATCGTAATGAAGTTATTTTTAGAATTCTAACACGGCGATTGCCTTAAGAACTAGTGTATTTTTTTAGTTATGTTTATGAATAGTAATTTGGTCAGAATATGTGTGTCAGAAAAAGTGTCAGAAAAATATCCGGACGTTGTGGGAAAAAGATGCTACGTTAGCACAACATTAGCACAATGTATAACCACTGATTTCAGCTCTAAATATGCACATTTTCGAACAAAACATAAGTGTATGTATAACCTGATGTTATAGGACTGTCATCTGATGAAGCTTATCAAGGTTAGTCCAAAATTATATATCTTGCTGGTTTATTCGCTATCGCTAACGTGCCTATTGCTATCGCTAACGTGCCTTGATGAATGAATGCGGTAGTGTGGTAGGCTATTGTAGTAAGCTAATATAATGCTATATTGTGTTTTCGCTGTAAAACACTTAAAAAATCGGAAATATTGGCTGGATTCACAAGATGTTTGTCTTTAATTTGATGTACACCATCGATTTTTTCAGAAATGTTTTATGATGAGTATTTAGGTATTTGACGTTGGTCTGGCAGCTTTCGGTGCAATTTCTGATTGTAGCTGCAATGTAAACTATGATTTATACCTGAAATATGCACATTTTTCGAACATAGATTTATTGAATATCATGTTATAAGATTGTCATCTGATGAAGTTGTTTGTTGGTTAGTTTGGTTGGTTCTTGGTTAGTTAGGTTGGCTTTGTGCATGCTACCTGTGCTGTGAAAAATGTTAGAGCTTTTTTGTATTTGGTGGTGAGCTAACATAAATATACGTGCTGTTTTCGCTGTAAAACATTTAAAAAATCGGACATGTTGGCTGGATTCACAAGATGTGTACCTTTCATTTGCTGTATTGGACTTGTTAATGTGTGAAAGTTAAATATTTCTAAAAAATATATTTTGAATTTCGCGCCCTGCACTTGAAGTGGCTGTTGTCATATTGATCCTGACTTAGGGCTTGCAGCCAGAAGAAGTTAACAGATTACTGTGAAGTAATACAATGATGATTCATGTTTATTATTACCTGTTTTTATGCTCATGTTTTGAAATTATTCTTCAATACTATAATGATTATCAATAAGCCTGAACATTCATTCTGTCAACTCTGGTCGAGAAAAACACATTAATTAATCGACCCCCTATTTACTAACATAATATTATTACTAAAATAGGTTCTAAAAGTGTTCTAGGCTACAGAATAGTATGCTACCCTACCCTAGAATTAGGGTTAGGGGTTAAGGCTAAAATAGGTTATAACTAGAGTTAGGGGTTAAGGGTGAAATAGGTTATACCTAGGGTTAGGAGTTAAGGCTAAAATAGGTAATACGTAGTGTTAGGGGTTAGGGTTAAAATAGCTTATAACTAGAGTTAGAGGTTAGGGCTAAAATAGGTTATACCTAGGGTTAGAGGTTAAGGCTAAAAGATGTTATACCTAGGGTTAGGGGTTAAGGCTAAAATACGTAATACATAGGGTTAGAGTTTCTGTATAGCACTTTGTGTAATCTGCTGATGTAAAAAGGGCTTTATAAATACATTTGATTGATTGTTAGGTTTAGGGTTTTTAAGGTAAAATCAGTATGGGTTTATAGCTCTCTTGCTCCTCCCTGTGGCCTCTGTGTGTACTACATAACTCATTCACAACACCTGCTAGGCTCATAATCTGAGGTAGCAACTGCGTCAGATCGACAAATCAATGAGCTAGATCTGTCTGTTTGGTTTGCAACTCAATGAACCTGAGCAGCATTCACTCAATTCGATGCCTATGAACGAAGACATCGATGCATTTCAAATTACCCAGCAGCCATTTAGAAACAACAAGTAGTCAAAAAAAGTGTTATTTCTTCATTTAAAAAGTATTCTGGCTGTTTAAATCCGCCACACCTTGAAAAAGAGGACGTGTTTTGTTTAGGTGGTATACCTTTTTCTGAAAACATGGTTAACCATGACCAGAAAATGTTTAACATTTGAGGGCTATGTGCCAGCCATAAACACAAGTACTGTAAGTCAGCCATTGCTTGGAATGTGGATTATCACAACGTGTACACAGGTGAACAGTGAGCCTGATCATCAAGTTTTATTTATATTTTACCTTTAATTAACGAGGCTAGTTGAGTACAAGTTCTCAATTACAACTGCGACCTGGCCAAGATACAGCACAGAAGTTTGACACATACGACAACACAGAGTTACACATGGAATAAACAAAACATACAGTCAATAATACAGCAGAAAAAGAAAACAAGAAGTTTAAATACAGTGAGAGAAAATGAGGTAAGATAAGGGAGTTAAGGCAATAAATAGGCCATGGCGGCGAAGTAATTACAATATAGCAATTAAACACTGGAATGGTAGATGTGCAGAAGATGAATGTGCAAATAGAGATAATGGGGTGCAAAGGAGGAGGTAAATAAATAAATACAGTACGGGGATAAGGTAGTTGGTTGGGCTGTTTACAGATGGGCTATGTACAGGTGCAGTGATCTGTGAGCTGCTCTGACAGCTGGTGCTTAAAGCTAGTAAGGGAGATATGAGTCTCCAGCTTTTTGCAGTTGGTTCCTGTCATTGGCAGCAGGGAACTGGAAGGAAACGCGGGCAAAGGAAGAATTGGCTTTGGGGGTGACCAGAGAGATAAACCTGCTGGAGCTTGTGCTACGAGTGGGTGGTGACCAGTGAGCTGAGATAAGACGGGGCTTTACCAAACAGCGACTTGTAGATGACCTGGAGCCAGTGGGTTTGGCGATGAGTATGAAGCGAGGGCCAGCCAACGAGAGTGTACAGGTCACAGTGGTGGGTAGTATATGGGGCTTTGGTGACAAAATGTATGGCACTGTGATAGACTGCATTCAATTTGTTGAGTAGAGTGTTGGAGGCTATTTTGTAAATGACATCGCCGAAATCGAGGATTGGTAGGATGGTCAGTTTTACAAGGGTATGTTTGGCAGCATGAGTGAAGGATGCTTTGTTCCGGAATAGAAAGCCCGATTCTAGATTTAATTTTGGATTGGAGACATAGTAGTTCTTGTTCATTTTAGAAACCAAGGCTGTTGAGTCTGCCAATAAGAATGTTGTGATTGACAGAGTCGAAAGCCTTAGCCAGGTGGATGAATACGGCTGCACAGTATTGTCTTTTATCGATGGCGGTTATGATATTGTTGAGGACCTTGAGCGTGGCTGAGGTGCACCCATGACCAGCTCTGAAACCAGATTGCATAGCGGAGAAGGTATGGTGAGATTCAAAATGGTTGGTAATCTGTTTGTTAACTTGGCGTTCGAAGACCTTAGAAAAGCAGGGTAGAATAGATATAGGTCTGTAGCAGTTTGGGTCTAGAGTGTCTCCCCCTTTGAAGAGGGGCAGCTTTCCAATCTATGGGAATATCAGACGATACGAAAGAGAGGTTGAACAGGCTAGTAATTGGGGTTGCAACAATTTTGGCAGATCATTTTACAAAGAGAGGTTCCAGATTGTCTAGCCCGGCTGATTTGTAGGGGTCCAGATTTTGCAGCTCTTTCAGAACATCAGCTATCTGGATTTGGGTGAAGGAGAAGTGGGGGAGGTTTGGGCAAGTTGCTGTGGGGAGCGCAGGGCTGTTGACCGGGGTAGGGGTAGCCAGGTGGAAAGCATGGCCAGCCGTAGAAAAATGCTTATTGAAATTCTCAATTATAGTGGATTTATCGGTGGCGACAGTTTTTCCTAGCCTCAGTGCAGGTGGCAGCTGGGAGGAGGTGCTACTTATTTTCCAACCCAACCCCGCTGAATCAGAGAGGTGTAGAGGACCTTAATCGACATCCACGGCACCCGGGGAACAGTGGGTTAAATGCCTTGCTCAGATGTCAGATTTTTACCGTTGTAAGCTCAGGGATTTGATCCAGCAACCTTTCAGTTACTGGCTCAACACTCTAACCACTAGGCTAACGGTAATATTGTCAAAATTCAGCTTGTAACAATGATCAGAATTGGTTAAAAAAAAAATGCATTCCATTATATTAGGCAATAATTAAGAGTAGGCAAAGTGGTCGTGTCATGTGAAAACTCAATCAAATGTCTTACATTGCAACGAGTACAGTCAGGGTGCCGCGGAACCCCTGCAGTACCTCCACAGACCCCGGATTGAGAACCCCTGCAGTACCTCCACAGACCCCGGATTGAGAACCCCTGCAGTACCTCCACAGACCCCGGATTGAGAACCCCTGATTTAGCAGATGCTCTTATCCAGAGTGATTTACAGTAAGTGCATTCATCTTAATAGCTATTTATTTTGGAAATAAACTGAATAAATGATTAGGATTCTTAAATACAAGATATTATCATAGGCTACACTAAATAAAACACATTATTATGAGAAGTTTTCAAAGAAAATATTTGTTCAACTATAGCAGGGATTCCATCTTGTATCTCTGTTGATGTCTGATCCAAATCCCCAGCCCTACCTGCTGAGCTACCGTTCAGCCTCTACAAACTGGAAGACGTCTGTCACGACTTCCGCCGAAGCTGGTCCCTCTCCTTGTTCGGGCGGCGTTCGTCAGTCGACGTCAACGTTTTCTAGTCACCACCGATCCATGTTTCATTTTCAATTTGTTTTATCTTCATTATACACACCTGGTTTCCATTCCATAATCATTGTTCCCTATTTAACCCTCTGGTTTCCACACTGGTTTTGTGCGTGTTTGTTATTGTCAAGTTGTCTCGTTTTGTGACCTGGATTATTTGTCTCCTTCATGGAATTTTGTTTTTGAGTAAAGTAACGGTTATTACTCATCTCTGTGTCCTGCGCCTGACTCCGCCTTACCCGCATCACCTAGACATTTGACAGAAACACGCACCCGAACCAATGGAGTCAGCAGGTGCACACAGCCCTCCACTACCTGTGGAGGAGCGCGTCCAGCAGCACGCGAATATGTTGCAATGTCTCGGCACAGCCATGGATCACGTGCTGCAAACCATGGAGCGATGGGAGAGAGGGGGTTTTCCAGCAACCCCATCATCATCACCCCAGCTCCCACAACAACCCCCACCGCTGTCCACCCCTCCTTCACCTGGACCCAGTGGGATTCGGCTCGTGCTCCCGAGGGAGTATGATGGGACAGCTGCCGGGTGCCAGGGGTTCCTACTCCAGCTGGAGCTCTACCTGGCGACCGTCCACCCGGCTCCTTCGGGACGCCCTCATCTCCTGTCTATCTGGGAAAGCACTTGAATGGGCCAACGCCGTCTGAGGAAGGGAAGGAGCGACGTTGGATAACTATAAGGATTTCACCCTTAACGCTTGTTTCATCTCAGACACAAGACTTTGCGCTGGACATTCAAACTCTGGCCGCCGGCGTGGGATGGAATGTGCGGGCCCTGATCGACCACTACAGGTGTGATCTACGCGAGGACGTTCATCGGGAGCTAGCCTGCAGGGACACCACCCTTAACCTGGACCAGCTGGTGGACCTATCCATCCGGCTGGATAACCTGTTGGCCTCCCGTGGACGTCTGGATCGGGGTCCGTCAGTTCCATCCCCCAGCACCTCCGATCCAACACCTATGGAGCTAGGAGGTGCTGCTATGAGGGGGACCGGAGGAGGGGCTATCCCCCCGCACCTCCGATCCAACACCTATGCAGCTAGGAGGTGCTGCTATGAGGGGGACCGGAGGGGGGGGGGGCATTCCCTGCACCACCTGTGGCTGCAGAGGGCACACTACTGGTCGGTGCTGGGGAGGTTTCCCAGAGAGTCGAGGTAACAGGCAGAGCACTGGTGGACCATCCCAGGTGAGTAGGCACCCAACTCACCCAGAGCTCCCTGTTGCTCACATGTTTGTGTTCATAGACTTTCCTGAGTTTTCCCCGCATTCCCAGCATAATGCGCTAGTAGATTCAGGCACAGCTTTGAACTTTATTGATCGTTCATTTGCACATAGTTTAGGGATCCCTATTGTTCCTGTTGATATGCCCTGTGCACGCCTTAGATAGTTGACCATTAGGGTCAGGGCTGATTAGGGAAGCCACCGCTCCCCTATACATGATAACGCAGGAGGGTCATTAGGAGTGAATTAAACTCTTCCTTATTGATTCTCCTGCGTTTCCCGTGGTGCTGGACCTACCCTGGTTGGCCTATCATGACCCCACTATTTCGTGGCAACAGAGGGCTCTCAAGGGATGGTCACGTAAGTGCTCGGGAAGGTGTGTAGGTGTTTCCATAGGTGCAACTACGGTAGAAAGTCCAAACCAGGTCTCCACCGTGCACATCCCCTCATAATATGCTGATTTGGCTCTCGCCTTCTGTAAAAAAAGAAGGAAGAAAGCGACTCAATAACCACCCCAACGACGGGGGGATTGTGCGATAAATCTCCTGGTAGACGCTGCACTTCCCAGGAGTCACGTGTATCCTCTGTCACAGGAGGCTATGGAAACATATGTCTCCAAATCTCTGGGACAGGGATACATTCGGCCTTCCACTTCACCTGCCTCCTCGAGTTCCTTTTTTGTGAAGAAGAAGGATGGAAGTTTACGCCCGTGTATTGACTATCGAGGTATCAATCAGATCACTGTGAGGTACAGTTACCCGCTACCTCTCATAGCCAGTGTGATTGAGTCAATGCACGGGGCACACTTCTTCACAAAATTGGATCTCAGGAGCGCTTACAATCTGGTGCGTACCTGGGAGTGGGATGAGTGGAAGACGGCATTTAGTGCCACCTCTGGGCAATATGAGTACCTCGTCATGCCGTACGGGTTGATGAATGCTCCAGCAGTCTTCCAATCCTTTGTAGACAAGATATTCAGGGACCTGCACTGGCAGGGTGTAGTGATGTATATTGATGACATTTTCATACACTCCGCTACACGCGCCGAGCATGTGTCCCTGGTGCGCAAGGTGCTTGGTCGACTTTTGGAGCATGACCTGTACGTCAAGGCTGAGAAATGTCTGTTCTTTCAACAGTCCGTCTCCTTCCTAGGGTACCGCATTTCCACGTCAGGGGTGGTGATGGAAAG
Source organism: Salvelinus sp. IW2-2015 (assembly GCF_002910315.2). Taxonomy (NCBI): domain Eukaryota; kingdom Metazoa; phylum Chordata; class Actinopteri; order Salmoniformes; family Salmonidae; genus Salvelinus; species Salvelinus sp. IW2-2015. The sequence goes on along the minus strand of NW_019944546.1, from coordinate 42,383 downwards.
TGACCGCATTTCAGCCGTGCGTAATTGGCCGACTCCACCACGGTAAAGGAGGTACAGTTCTTAGGGTTTGCCAACTACTACCGGAGGTTTATCCGGGGCTTTGATCAAGTAGCGGCTCCCATTACCTCATTGCTGAAGGGGGGCCCGGTGCGACCGCAGTGGTCAGCTGGGGCGGACACGGCTTTTGGTCACCTGAAGGCTCTGTTAACCTCGGCTTCCGTGCTGGCTCATCCTGATCCCTCCTTGGCATTTATAGTGGAGGTGGACTCGTCCGAAGCTGGAATAGGAGCTGTGCTGTCTCAGCGCTCGGGTACGCCACCAAAACTCCGCTCCTGTGCTTTCTTTTCGAAGAAGCTCAGCTCGGCGGAGCGTAACTATGATGTGGGGGACCGGAAGCTGTAGGCTGTCGTCAAGGCTCTGAAGGCGTGGAGGCATTGGCTTGAGGGGGCTAAACAGCTTTTTCTCATTTGGACTGACCACTGCAATCTGGAGTACATCCGGGTGGCGAGGAGAATGAACCCTCGCCAAGCCAGGTGGGCCATGTTTTTCACCCGTTTTGTTTTCACCCTATCTTACAGACCAGGTTCCCAGAACGCTAAGGCAGACGCACTTTCCCGGATGTATGACACAGAGGAGGGGTCCACGGATCCCACTCCCATACTTCCGGCTTCTTGCCTGGTGGCACTGCTGGTATGGGAGGTGGACGTGGACATCGAGCGGGCGTTGCGTACAGAGCCCACTCCCCCCCAGTGTCCAGTTGGACATCTGTACGTTCCGTCTGCTGTCCGCGACCGTTTGATCTGTTGGGCCCACACGTCAACCTCCTCTGGTCATCCTGGCATCGGGCGGACAGTGCGCTGTCTTAGTGGGAAGTACTGGTGGTCTACCCTAGCTAAGGACGTGAGGGTTTATGTTTCCTCCTGCTCGGTGTGCGCCCAGTGCAAGGCACCTAGACACCTGCCCTGAGGGAAATTACAACCCCTACCCGTTCCACAACGGCCGTGGTCACACCTATCGGTGGATTTCTTGACGGATCTTCCTCTGTCACAAGGAAACACCACGATCCTGGTCGTTGTGGATTGGTTTTCTAAGTCCTGCCGTCTCCTTCCTTTGCCCGGTCTCCCTACGGCCCTACAGACTGCGGAGGCCCTGTTCACCCATGTCTTCCGGCACTACGGGGTGCCTGAGGATATAGTTTCTGATCGGGGTCAGCAGTTCACGTCCAGGGTTTGGAGGGCGTTTATGGAACGTCTGGGGGTCTCGGTCAGTCCCACCTCGTGTTTTCACCCTGAGAGTAACGGGCAGGTGGAGAGAGTTAACCAGGATGTGGGTAAGTTTCTGCGGTCCTATTGCCAGGACCGGCCGGGGGAGTGGGCGGCTTTCATCCCCTGGAGAGATGGCCCAGAACTTACTCCGCCACTAACCTATCTCCTTTGCAATGCGTACTAGGTTATCAGCCGGTTCTGGCACCGTGGCATCCTAGCCAGATCGAGGCACCTGCGGTGGATGATAACCTGCGGTTATTACTAGTCTCTGTGTCCTGCGCCTGACTCCGCCTTACCCGCATCACCTAGACATTTGACAGAAACATACAGACATCAAACTAAATGTGTAAATAAGGTGTCCAGTAGAGGTCTGATCCAAATCCACGTCCCTACCTGCTGAGCTACCGTTCAGTCTCTACAAACTGGAAGACGTCAAACTAAATGTGTTAATAAGGTGTCCAGTAGAGGTCTGATCCAAATCCCCGTACCTACCAGCTGAGCTACCGTTCAGTCTCTACAAACTGGAAGACGTCAAACTAAATGTGTTAATAAGGTGTCCAGTAGAGGTCTGATCCAAATCCCCGTCCCTACCAGCTGAGCTACCGTTCAGTCTCTACAAACTGGAAGACGTCAAACTAAATGTATAAATAAGGTGTCCAGTAGTGGTCCGTGTTTGAAAGAGACATTGATTCGAAAAAAGCACCGGCAACAGGGCGAATTCAGTGAGATCTCTCGCATTTTGCAACACATGGTTAGAAAAGCATGAGATTAAACGAAGCTTTGGACGTCATTGATCACGTGATAATGTTACTTAGAAACTATCCATGGCTGTGTTTTAAACACTTAAAGACACCCTCTCCCCTCAGCCCTCTAATTAGGTGGACACTTCTGATAACGTATCATGACGTATGATGGCTGTGTTTTAAACACTTAAAGACACCCTCTCCCCTCAGCCCTCAAATTAAGTGGACACTTCTAATAACGTATCATGATGTATGATGAGTTGACACTTGCATGGACCGCCCTTGCCCAGAAATGTGTCACTCGTTCGTCCCACGGTTGTGTTTTCAGTCATCATAGGCTCTCATTGTGTGGTGCGTGGTAAATGCATGTTACACCTTCAGCCGTTGTAGGAAAGATACACTTTAAACACAGGTAACCCTAAATTCCATCACTATCGGGAAACCGGGACCAGAGTGACTTACAATACAGTTGACGTATTGTAGTGTATTTTAGCTTTTAAAAGACTACTTAAAAATGACAAACTTGAATTGCTTTAACAAAAAAAAAATCCCTTAATTATAATCCATATAATAATTCACATTTGCTGTTATTTTTCTGCTGTGAGGAACTGGGTCAAATTAAGATATGGCACCTGTAAGTGCATTTACGTAAGATGGCTAAGTGAGACAACCACATATCACAGTCAAATATACAGGATATCAACATCCCATTCCAGCTAATCATTGGATATATAGAATTTAAAAAAACACATTTTCATACACATCTAAAATCTATTAATGAAAAATCTGAGAACAGTAGTATTGAAGGTTCCCATAAGCAATAATTTCTGATAAAAAAACAAATGTGAAAAAAATGGTGAATATAGAGTTTTGGAAATAAATTTAATAATTCTTAAACAAAACTGTCATCTCACCTCTTAGCTTTGGTGTCTTGTTCGCCAGAGAGACTCATTTTAGAGGCAGGGCCCCCCTCCTCTCTCTCCCCAGAGAGACTCATTTTAGAGGCAGGGCCCCTCTCATCTCTCTCCCCAGAGAGACTCATTTTAGAGGCAGGGCCCCCCTCTTCTCTCTCTCCAGAGAGAATCATTTTAGAGGCAGGTCCCTCCTCTCTCTCCCCAGAGAGACTCATTTTAGAGGCAGGGCCCCTAAACAGAGATCCAGCATGTTGGTTGTGGTTAACACAGTGACAATTCATTCTTGATTGTCAATTGTTCTCATTTATTCATTATCTCTTAGAAATAAAACATTTACTAACAGACATAGAAACAGTCAGATGATTTAATGCATCACATGAACATGTAGTTGTGACATTTCATCTCCATGGTAACTGTCAATAATAATAATAAGTCACTGTTTGTTATGGTAGTTATAGACAGTACAGCAACAATAATAATAATAATAACAATAATAATAATAATAAGTCACTGTTTGTTAAGGTAGTTATAGACAGTACAGCAACAATAATAATAATAATAATAATAATAAGTCACTGTTTGTTAAGGTAGTTCTAGACAGTACAGCAACAATAATAATAATAATAATAAGTCACTGTTTGTTAAGGTAGTTATAGACAGTACAGCAACAGAAGGCTATGTCTCACAATTATTTGTATTAATTAAAAGTAGGCTATTTATTGTCTTTCAATCTATTCTTTTCTCAACGTATCTGAGAATATAGACAGAAGGGCTAAAACGGACATGATTGATCTGATGGGGAAATCATTGTTCCATTCAGAAAGTTTTTTTTTGCATCAAGTAAGAGATGTTAAATCATGTAAAGTAGGCTAGGTTATAATGTATACTAGCAGTTTGTTAGTGATTTGCAGATCAAGGTCTATACCTCAGCTATAGCCTACATAACATAGATGACCAGCCTAAACCTGTTCAGATCAGTTCACATAATGTTATAGGCCTACCAGTAGCAGGATAGAGCGTCTACACTATATATACAAAAGACTGTGGACACCCCTTCAAATTAGTGGATTTGGCTGTTTCAGCCACACCAGTTGCTGACAGGTGTATCAAATCGAGCAGACAACCATGTAATCTCCATAGACAAACATTGGCAGTAGAATGGCCTTACTGAAAATATCAGTGAATTTCAACGTGGCACAGTCATAGGATGCCACCTTTCCAACAAGTCAGTTCTTCAAATTCCTGCCCTGCTAGAGCTTCCCCGGTCAACTGTAAGAGCTGTTATTGTGAAGTGGAAATGTCTTGGAGCAACACCGGCTCAACCGTGAAGTGGTAGGCCACAAAAGCTCATAGAACGGACCCGTGGAAGCGCGTAAAAATAGTCTGTCCTCGGTTGCAACACTCACTACCGAGTTCCAAACTGCAACGTCAGCTAAATAACTGTTAGTCAGGAGCTTCATGAAATGGGTTTCCATGGCAGAGCAGCCGCACACAAGATCACCATGCACAATGCCAAGCATCGGCTTGAGTGGTGTAAAGCTCGCTGCCATTGGACTTTGGAGCAGTGGAAACGTCTTCGTTGGAGTTATGAATCACTCTTCACCATCTGGCAGTCCGACGGACGAATCTGGGTTTGGCGGATTCCAGGAAAACTCTACCTGCCCGAATGCATAGTGCCGAATGCATCGTGCCAACTGTAAAGTTTGGTGGAGGAGGAATAATGGTGAGGGGCTGTTTTTCATGGTTTGGGCCCCCTAGTTCTAGTGAAGATACATCTTAATGCTACGGCATACAATGACATTCTAGAAGATTCTGTGCTTCCAACTTTGTGGCAAMAGTTTGGTGAAGGCCCTTTCCTGTTTCAGCATGACAATGTCCCCGTGCACAAAGCGAGGTCCATACACAAATGGCTAGTCGAGATAACTGTGGAAGAACTTGACTGGCCTGCACAGAGCCCTGACCTCAACCCCATCGAACACCTTAGGGATGAATTGGAATGCCGACTGCGAGCCAGGCCTAATCACCCAACATCAGTGCCCAACCATCCTAATGCTCTTGTGGCTGAATGGAAGCAAGTCCCTGCAGCAATGTTCCAACATCTACTGGAAAGCCTTACCAGAAGAGTGGAGGCTGTTATAGCAGCAATGTTCCAACATCTACTGGAAAGCCTTACCAGAAGAGTGGAGGCTGTTATAACAACAAAGGGGGGACCAACTCCATATTAATGCCTATGATTTTGTAATGAGATGTTCGACTAGCAGGTGTTACATACTGTTGGTCATGTAGTGTATATAGCCTAATCTAAATCAAATCAAATTTTATTGGTCACAATGTCTGAGCGGCATAGACTAAGATACAGTACAATATTATAGAATACAGTATATACAGTGGCTTGCGAAAGTATTCACCCCCTTGGCATTTTTTACCATTTTATTGCTTTACAACCTGGAATTAAAATGGATTTGATTTACACAACATGCCTACCACTTTGAATATGCAAAATATTTTTTATTGTGAAACAAACAAGAAATAACACAAAAAAAACAGAAAACTTGACCATGCAACCAACTATTCTCCCCCCCAAAGTCAATACTTTCTAGAGCCACCTTTTGCAAGTCTCTTGGGGTTTGTCTCTATAAGCTTGGCACATCTAGCCACTGGGATTTTTGCCCATTCTTCAAGGCAAAACTGCTCCAGCTCCTTCAAGTTGGATGGGTTCCGCTGGTGTACAGCAATATTTAAGTCATACCATAGATTCTCAATTGGATTGAGGTCTGGGCTTTGACTAGGCCATTCCAAGCCATCAAAATGTTTACCCTTAAACCACTTGAGTGTTGCTTTAACAGTATGCTTAGGGTCATTGTCCTGCTGGAAGGTGAACCTCCGACCCAGTCTCAAATCACTGGAAGACTGAAACAGGTTTCCCTCAAGAATTTCCCTGTATTTAGCGCCATCCATCATTCCTTCAATTCTGACCTGTTTCCCAGTCCCTGCTGATGAAAAGACATCCCCACAGCATGATGCTGCCACCACCATGTGGGGATGTTGTTCTCGGGGTGATGAGAGGTGTTGGGTTTGAAATGACATAGCATTTTCCTTGATCGCCAAAAAGCTCAATTTTAGTCTCATCTGACCAGAGTACCTTCTTCCATATGTTTGGGGAGTCTCCCACATGCCTTTTGGCGCACACCAAACATGTTTGCTTATTTTTGTCTTTAAGCAATGGCTTTTTTCTGTCCACTCTTCTGTAAAGCCCAGCTCTGTGAAGTGTACGGCTTTAAAGTGGTCCTATGGACAGATACTCCAATCTCTGCTGTGGAGCTTTGCAGTCTCTTTGTTGCCTCTCTGATTAATGCCCTCCTTGCCTGGTCCATGAGTTTTGGTGGGCGGCCCTCTCTTGACAGGTTTGTTGTGATGCTATATTCTTAAAAAATATATATTTTGGGTTTAATGTTGCTCCGTGGGATGTTCAAAGTTTTGAATATTTCTTTATAACCCAACCCTGATCTGTACTTCTCCACATCTTTGTCCCTGACCTGTTTGGAGAACTCCTTGGTCTTCATGGTGCCGCTTGCTTGGTGGTGTTGCAGACCCTGGGGCATTTCAGAACAGGTGTATATATACTGAGATCATGTGACAGATCATGTGACACTTTGATTGCACACAGGTGGACATYRTTTAACTAATTATGTGAAGGTAATTGKTTGCATCAGATCGTATTTAGGGGCTTCATAGCAAAGGGGTGAACACACCACTTTTCCATTAAATTGTTTTATTTATTATTTGAAACAAGTTAATTTTTTCATTTCACTTCACCAATTTGKACTATTTTGTGTCTGTTACATGAAATCCAAATAAAAATCTGTTTAAATTACAGGTTGTAATGCAACAAAATAGGAAACACGCCAAGAGGGATGAATACGTTTGCAAGGCACTGCAGGAGATGAGTAATGCCAGATATTTATAGCCGAGGCCAGATACTTTTCACAACATTTCCAACAGAGACCATCAGGTTGGTCGGCATGATTAGTGATCATACTGTAGCTCAAACCTACTGTGACTGTTGAATGTCTGACGACGACCTAACTTTATAATAGTTCGTAGCCTACCTACCAGAATCTGACCGTCTTTCTTTCAAATCAACACATTTATCTGTCTTCTAATGCAGTGGTGTAAAGTACTTCAGTAAAATACTTTAAAGTACTACTTAAGTAGTTTTTGGGGGTATCTGTCCTTTACTTTAATATATATATTTTAACAACTTTTACTTTTACTTCACTACATTCATGAAGAAAATTATGTACTTTTTACTCCATATATTTTCCCTGACACCCAAAAGTACTCGTTAAATTTTGAATGCTTAGCAGGACAGGAAAATGGTCCAATTCACACACTTATCAAGAGAACGTCCCTGGTCATCCCTACTGCCTCTTATCTGGCGGACTCACTAAACACAAATGCTTTGTTTTTAAATTATGTCTGAGTGTTGGAGTGTGACCCTGGCTATCCGTAAATTAAAATAACAAGAGAATTGTGCTTTTCTGGTTTGCTTAATAATATAAGGAATTTTAAATTATCACTACTTTACTTTCACTTTTGATGCTTATTAAGTATATTTTAGCAATTACATTTACTTTTTATACTTAATTATATTTAAACCCAAATACTTTTAGACTTTTACTGAAGTAGTATTTTACTGGGTGACTTTACTTTTACTTGAGTCATGTTCTATGAAGGAATCTTTCCTTTTACTCCAGTTTGAGAACTGAGTTCTGTTTCCACCACTGTTCTAACGTTCCATATGATACACAGTTTCAACAGACATTCTGGAACTGCGTAGCCTACAAAGTTACTTTCAATTTCATATCAGGAAATAAAGTAACGGTCACTGGGGGAATTCGTTTTGCATTGCCCGGCTCCCCGGGTGAGCAGAGTTGCACATTTAATACCAATCCATTGGTCCTTAAAATAAATGTCCACTCCCCTGTAGCACCGGGCCATGCAAAACGAACTTCCCACTGTCGCAGCGCACTGAGACACAGAGTTCTAAACCCAGACGCGTTTCTTCAAGACATCTCTCTTACATTTTTTTTTATAAACATATAATTTACTCGAAACCAAGTTTAGCTGTGTTTTTTTCCTCCAAAATGTGAGTTACTGTCGGACTTTAATAATTATAAACAGGCCTACAAACCAAAAAGGTTTTAATTTCAGAATGTTCATTTGTATGCCTCAAATATTAAACTGTCTTAAAATATTTGATGATTAGTTGAATCAGGTGTGTAAGTGCTGGTAAGAACAAAAGGATTGAGAAACCCTGAGATAAACATAAAACTATATAATTGAAAAGCTCCTCCACCATCTTTACCAGACGTTTTACTGATAACATGTCGGTCTACTGATTAGTTTCCACTTTGAAAACTGCTGTCTGTCAGCAACTCAGCTCAAGTAGCAGTTCTACTAACTAGTAATATCTCATTCCAGGTATTCATTATCTTACTCTGTCCTTTAGAATAAATTATTTTTCAGAAATACCTACTTTATTTTTCAATAATATCCAAATAGCGTTTTCAGCTCTGTCGTCTCAAAATGGATCCTGAACAAAAGAACAACTTTACTTTCTGTTTCAGCTCAGCCGCCTCCCCACCGTGATAATAAAGTGTTTTATTGGTATCTTCCACTAGATGGCAGTAAAGACCTGCTGTAACTAGACTTTACAACTATGTGTTCGGCTTCATACAGGCAGTGTCCCAGAGTTGGAGTGCTGATCTAGGATCAGGTCCCCCCTCTCCATGTAATCTGATTCATTATGATCTAGGATCGGGTCCCTCTCTCCATGTATGATATAAAAGTATAAACCGATCCTAGATCAGCTCCCTACTCTTTATGAATACTGTCACAGGTGACTCCTCAAGATGAGGCTCATGATTTATAAGTTATATTCTTTAAGAATCACGTAGTATCATTCATTGAATTGCTTTGCCATGAACAGATCTGTGAGGTCTTAACTTAAAGGTTCTATATAGACCTTATGGTCATTTTAATGGGGTTGAACATCCATCCCATCAGATTGTGTAAAGGATTTTATGAGTTCAGAAAAATAGTGACTTGGAAGCATCTCTCTGACCTCACCCTGCTGAAACACACTCAAGTAAAGACCACATAGCTCCAGTTATATGTCTGTTTCTACCCACTTTTACAGCCAATGTTATGGACTGGCATCCATAATCTGGACTGATAGTCAGGAACACTTGGGTCCAAGGCATTGCATCTCAGTGCTTGAGGTGTTACTACAGCAATCCTGGTTCGAATCCAGGCTGTATCACAACCGTCTGAGATTGGGAGTCCCATAGGTTTGCGCAACAATTACACGGAGTCCGGGATTGGCCGGTGTAGGCCGTCATTTTAAATAAGAATGTGATTGACTTGCCTAGTTAAATAAAGGTAAAATGTAAAAATAAAATAAAAATCCATTATCCGGACTGCGCTTGTGGAGCTAACTACAGTATCTGTTGGGCTTTCCGGCGGCCTCGCTGGTTTGATGATGCTGCTCATCGCTCTCCTTCGGCTTTGTTTGGCTACTTTTTGTCCATTGTCCATTGTCTGAAGAAGCCTATTGTAGTGAAACGTCAGGAGAAACGTCAGGACCTATTGTAGTGAAACGTTCAGGACCTATTGTAGTGAAACGTCAGGACTATATCAGGACCTATTGTAGTGAAACGTCAGGACCTATTGTAGTGAAACGTCAGGACCTATTGTAGTGAAACGTCGGACCTATTGTAGTGAAACGTCAGGACCTATTGTAGTGAAACGTCAGGACCTATTGTAGTGAAACGTCAGGACCTATTGTAGTGAAACGTCAGGACCTATTTAAACGTCAGGACCTATTGTAGTGAAACGTCAGGACCTATTAAACGTCAGGAGCGCATTTTTTAAAATGTACTTTTAATCTTTTTAGAAACGTTTAAATGAACCACATGGATTCTGACTGGGGACTCAGCTAAAACTATACTCCAACTAGATTGGGCATCTGATTGAAGAACATACTGCTTTATAGATCCCAGCCTGACAAACAATTGTTTGGCTTACTTTGAGCACTTGCACTGGGCCTCCATTGAGTCTCCATGTGTCAAGCAGTACAGAGAAACACCCTCTAGATGACAGCAGAGGCTCTTGGATCTACCCTGTCTAACCACTGGCCTCCATTGAGTCTCCATGTGTCAAGCAGTACAGAGAAACCCCTCTAGATGACGCAGAGGCTCTTGGATCTACCCTGTCTAACCACTGGGCCTCCATTGAGTCTCCATGTGTCAAGCAGTACAGAGAAACACCCTCTAGATGAGAGCAGAGGCTCTTGGATTACCCTGTCTAACCACCAGTTTGTGATCTCTAGTGACCTTGTTCCATCAATATGTCCATACTACTTCACAACCGATTAGAGGTCTTGACCAACAATGTCCCATTRGGCTCAACCAAGCCGAGAGTGAGGTTCTAGAAAGAGGACTGACTTTCATACCAACTCCTAAACAGGTGTACTGCGGGGAGCTCCGGAGGGGATCTACACGTCTTTCATAGAAGATTGAAGTTATCAGATCATTTTGAATATGAAACAGATTTTCCTCAGATACTATTTCCATTCCCCTCACATTGGGAATCTCAGTTGGAGTCAGTGTCAGAAACTATACAGACTCTTATAGGTAGGAATGTGGCTTCCTTTTATATTACTGTATGTGTCCTCAAATGTTCTGTAATTGTACTAATTGAATATTAATAATTGAATTTCACAATTCAGAACCAGACMTGTATATCACCTTAACCTTACAATAAATTWAAAAAATCAAGCTGTAGAAATATAGTGATTAAACCAGCAGATAAGGGGCTCAGATTGTTGTAATGRAAAAAGTGAATATCTTCTTGACGYCAATAGCCAATAGATAATGTTAAACGCTATGATCCATTGTTCCACTCAACATAACCAGAAAACACAAAGATTAATCCAGAAGATAAATTGTATGRGGTTAAAATAAGTTWAAAAAATTAATGTGACATAAATGGTTATATTTATGGAAAGTACATGTTAATTGCATTAGCCTATCTTTATCGCTCATTTTCTCAAAATGACATGTTCCCCGTGCTCCAATTCATTTTTCTCAGTCTTCAGAGGATGTACATTCACATTATTCCACGCACAGGTTCTTGGGTCTTATGGTCAGACTTTTACAGAGGCTCTTTTTGATATCTTGTGTCGTTTTGATGTTAAGTGTCATTTTATCTGTAAATATATGCAAAACATGCATCCATCATACATGTGAATAGTGTATTTTAAATAATTCCATGAAATGAAAATCTTTTGATAAACTGTTCTGTAAAAGTCTGACCATTGAGTGTCTTATCACAATAAAACAAAAACAAAAAACATTCTGCCTTGAAGCAATGTGTTGAAAAACGAATTCTCGTAATATGCAAATGAGCGCATATTTAAGGAGGTTTTGCCTCATTTGCATATTTACATGTTATAATAAATGTAATTTGTAATACAAAAAGATATTGTATTTATGTATACTTTAAACTGGTACATTTTCAGTCTGATGAGAGTAAAGGAAATAAATCCCTATTAGCCTGTGGTGCCTGGGTTTAAGAGCAACTGGGCTGGCAGGTAGGATTTAGTTTCTCCCTGTTTCTGGCCCACGCTCCAGTAACAGTAGGTGGTGGTAATGCACAATAACGTTGGATGCCATCTGCTGTTAAACCCACGAAGAAGAAGAAGAAGTAGTAGTAGTAGTAGTAGTAGTAGTTAGTAGTAGTAAGTAGTAAGTAGTAGGAGCAGTAGTAGTAGTAGTAAGTAGTAGTAGTAGTAAGTAGTAGTAGCAGTAGTAGCAGTAGCAGCAGTAGCAGTAGTAGTTTGTAAGTAGCAGTAGCAGTAGCAGTAGCAGTAGCAGTAGAGTAGCAGTAGTAGTAGCAGTAGCAGTACAGTAGCAGTAGCAGTAGCAGTAGCAGTAGAGTAGTAGTAGTAGTAAGTAACAGTAGCAGTAGTAGTAGTGGTAGTAGTAGTAGTCGTAGTGGTAGTAGTAGTAGTCGTAGCAGTAGCAAGTAGTAGTAGCGCAGTAGAGTAGTACAGTAGTAGCAGTAGTAGTAGAAGAAGAACACAGTTGAGTCATAAAACCAGGAAATGGTTCCGATCGTTTTTTCACCATTCATTTTTCCATCTGGGATTTTAGAACTACTATGTAGGCTTACCCTGACATGATGTTTTAATAACTGCACAAATCTCTCTCCAACAAGGAAACTTTGATCAATAACTGTCATTGCACATTTTTTGGAGTAAATTGAGGTGAATATATTGAGAAAACTCACCTTCTCCAAGAGAGAATTACACGGCTATCAAAATGTAAGGTAAGCCTACACAAAACAAACAACTAACTCAAATTTTTTGTAAAATTCACAGCGTGAAAAATGAATGGTGGAAAAACCATTGGAACCATTTCTYCATTTTTCTGGGTATAATGACACGTCCACTGTGTSGSMYWTTATGGCTGATTAACATGAAATCGTCAACCCTGTTATGGTCAACCATGTTACTTTATTTGGCACTTAATAGGCACTATGACATTTATTTAACCTCTTGAGATGGGAAAACATGTTTATTAAATTAAACATATACTCTTCCGACATAATTAAAAAATTTGGTGAAAAAAKAACAACATTTCACCAAGTTTCACTACCCAAAAGGGACTAATTTTGTTGAACAGCCCATGTGATTTGCTCATATCATGAACGTGAAGGTAAGTTTGTAGCCTACTATGCAGTTACAAAATGGCTGTTGGAGTTATGGCACACATTTCTTGGCAACATTAGAAGTCAGATAAATGTGTTGATTCGAATGAACACATTTTTTATAATTTCTCAAATTTTAAGGTCAACCCTGTCACGTGAAGTGAACCACATATTATTATTCATTATATTAACCAGTAGGGATGAACATTTTTGAAAAAAGTTTAGAGTTAGATTTGCTATGTGAATTTCATTGCCCCTCTGGCACAATCCCTAGACAAAGGACTGGGGGTCTTTTAKTGTTTTAAAGCTAATTTCCTGTAATTCTAACTGTTTTTACACGGTTTAGACCAATGACCAGAGAGGAAAATGAGGTGTGTTCAGGGTGCTTTGAACATTAAATCAACACTCATAATTCAACGACTTTGTTACTTTGAGATTTTGTGTGGATGAAATGTAAAGTATGCTAGTGTTTATTAAACATACTTTTGAGGTGTTTTGACACTTTATTCAGACAGTAATGAGATTAAGAGGTTAACCTCTTAGCGTAGGGGTCAGATTATATTTTTTGTTTTCTAAGTTTCTTTATTTCTATGTTTTGGGCGGTATGGTTCTCAATCAGGGACAGCTGTCTATCGTTGTCTCTGATTGGGAATCATACTTAGGTAGACCTTTTTCCCTCTTTCAGTGTGGGTAGTTGACTTTTGTTAGTGGCACTTTAGCCCTGTAAGCTTCACGGTTGTGTCTTCGGTTTGTTGGCGACATTTATAAAAGGAAAATGTACGCTCACCACACTGCGCTTTGGTCTCATCCTTCCGACGACAACCGTGACACTCTCACACACCAATTCACTGTTAATCAAACAAAAAGCTTCTCAATTTGGGTTTATGATTCATCTCACACACCAATTCACTCTTAATCAAACAAAAGGTTCTCAAATCTGGGTTTATGATTCATCTCCCCCCCATTTTATTTTCATATTGCATCAACAGTTGTTTTTTAAATCATATCTATGTCTCCTTAATTTGGTTTTGGTTCAGATGTCACAGTCACTGTTTGAAAAAGCTCAGACATTTCAGTTGCCCGGGCTCTCCCTATTAGATAATAAATACAATAATCATGAAAAAAGTAATTGATGAAGAGACTTCAACTAGGACTATAAAATAATGAAGAATTGTTTAACATTTTGTTATTTTATGGCTTATATTTCTTGTGGAAGTTGATAAATAACATCTGGGGACAAAACGCCTACATCTTCTGACAAAAAAAGAGTTAAAATGCATAACATTCCCTTTCAGGATCCATAATTTGTGTTTTTAAGGTAAAGGACACCTTATATTTAAAGCCTTTTGGAATCCACATTTTACACTAAATAAGAACTGATATTCCGTGGACAGAAAAGTCACGCATGGTAGGAATGATCAGCAGCACTTCGACACTAGTTTACTTATTCAACATGTTCCCTCTACTTTATTCTAGATTATTAACTGAAATACTCACTTTACTGTGAAACTCAATTGCAGTTTAGAGATTAAACTATGAGCTGCTCTGTCATCTCAAAATGGCCCTGTACAGATACTTTCTTATATTCAGATTCAACTGCAGTCAAGGCGTCACCCCTCATATTACTATAGTAACCACAGGTGGCTCTAACAGTCAGTCTCATGCGACAGCATAAATCATGACATTGTGCCGCATCTTGCTTCAATTTTATTATAGTCTTTCTTCAAGACATCTCTCTTACATTATTTTTGCTAAACATATAATTTACTCGAAACCAGGTTTAGGTTGTGTTTTTCCCCCTCCTTATTGTGTGACTTTAATAATTGTAAACAGGCCTACAAAACCCCAAAATGTTTATATTTGAGAATGTTCATTTTGTATGCCTCAAATATTAAACTGTCTTAAAATATTTTGATGATTAGTTGAATCAGGTGTGTAAGTGCTGGTAAGAACAAAAGGGTTGGAGAAACCCTGAGATAAACACTAAAACCGTTTAATTGAAAAGCTCCTCCACCATCTTACCAGACGTTTTACTGATAACATGTAAACCTACTGATTAGTTTTCCACTTGAAAACTGCACACTCAGCTCAAGTAGCCAGTTCTAAACTAGTAATATATCATTCCTAGTATTCATTCACATCTCTTTCCTTTAGAATTCATTATTATTCAGAAATACTTAGACATCGTTTACGCATCTTTTTATTTGTAAAATTTCGTTTACTCCAATTAGCATTTTGATATTATGTTTACCACTTATCATGCGTTTCCACGTTAAACCTAAATTCCATCGTGGAAACCGGCCCAGGATCAGCATGATAAAGAATCATATCTCAAGCCTAGTCTGTCTATTGAATGTCTGACTACGACCTAAACTATAATAGTTATAATGGTAGCCAAGACTTACCAGATTCTGTCCGTCTGTCCTTCAAAATCAAACACATTATCCTACTTCAAATGTTGCGGAGAGAAAATGTGCCTGCATTTTCCACAGTCTTTTGTAACGGCGTAGACCACACAGTTACTTTCACTTTCATATGAGGAAATCACGTCCCTCCTGACGTCACTGGTGTATGGTAAATTATGCGACAGAACCCTGTGAGATCTACTAACTAGTAATAATATGTAATTCCAGGTATTTATTCTCTTACTCGTCCTTTATTGTTCAGAAATACCTTTATTTGTACTCTCTTCCATGTAGTGTTTCTGCTCTGTCATCTCACCATGGATCCTGATACAAAGAACTATTTACTTCCTGTTTCACTGAGCCGTCTTCCCACCCTGATAATAAAGTGTTTTATGGTTTCTTCCACTAGATGGTAGTAAACACCTGCTGTAACTTAGACTTTACAACAGTAAGTGTTTGGTTTCTTGTCCTGGTGACTCCTGGGAAGTGTCTCCAGAGGAGGAGTGCTGATCTGGATCAGGTCCCTGTCCATGTGATCTGATTCATTATGATCTAGAATCAGGCCCCCTCTCTCCATGTAATCTGATTCATTATGATCTGATCAGTCTCCCTCATGTGACCTGATCATTTGATCTAGAAAAGGCCCCCCTCTCCATTGTAATCTGATTCATTATGATCTAGGATCAGGTCCTCCTCTCCATGTGAACCTGATTCATTATGATCTAGGAAAGGCCCCCTCCATGTAAATCTGATTCATTATGATCTAGGATCAGGTCCCCCCCTCTCCATGTAATCGGATTCATTATGATCAAGGATCAGGTCCTCCTCTCTATGTAATCTGATCATTATGATCTAGGATCAGGTTCCCCACTCTTCCAGTAATCTGATTCATTATGATAGGATCAGGTCCCCCTCTCCATGTAATCTGATTCATTTATGATCTAGGACCAGGTCCCCCTCTCCATGTAATCTGATTCATTATGATCAATGATCAGGTCCTCTCCATGTAATCTGATTCATTATGATCTAGGATCAGCGTCTCTCCATGTAATCTGATTCATTATGATCTAGGATCAGGTCCCCCTTCCAGTAATCTGATTCATTATGATCTAGGATCAGGGTCCCTCTCCATGTATCTTGATTCATTATGTCAAGGATCAGGTCCCCTCTCGCATGTAATCTGATTCATTATGTTCTAGGATCAGGTCCCTCCTCTCCGTGAATCTGATTCATTATGATATAAAAGGCTAAACTGTCCTAGATCAGCCCTCCTACTCTTTTTGAATAGTGTCACAGGTGACTCCTCAAGATGAGGCTCATGATTTATATGTT
The DNA here is from genome assembly GCF_002910315.2 of Salvelinus sp. IW2-2015. Lineage (NCBI taxonomy): Eukaryota > Metazoa > Chordata > Actinopteri > Salmoniformes > Salmonidae > Salvelinus > Salvelinus sp. IW2-2015. The sequence continues at coordinate 25,950 of NW_019944546.1, read as the reverse complement.
ATATTCTTTAGGAATCAATTAGGTATCATTCATTGAACTGTTTCCATGAACAGATCTGCTGAGGTCTTAAGCTTAAAGGTTCTATATAGACTTTATGTCATTTTAATGGGGTTAAACCCATCCCATCAGATTGTGTAAAGGATTTTATGAGTCAGAAAATACTGATTGGAAGCATCTCTCTGGACCTCACCCTGCTGAAACACACTCAAGTAAAGACCACATAGCTAAAGTTATATGTCTGTTTTACCACTTTTACAGCCAATGTATGGACTGGATATCCATATAATAGTAGATATACAGACTAGTTACCCACCTCGCAGTAGATGGACACCAGAACTTATATATTCAGACTAAGTAACCACCTCCCAGTAGATGGACCCACACAGAACTTTATATTAACAGACTAGTTAACCACCTCCAGTAGATGGACCCACACAGAACTTATATATATGCAGACTAGTTAACCACTCCCAGTAGATGGACCACACAGAACTATATATTAACAGACTAGTTACCACTCCCAGTAGATGGCCCCACACAGAACTTTTAGCAATGCAGCATCTTCAGTAACAAGATTCCAGACACTCTCTTCTTATGAACCAGTTGCTTTTAAATGAAGGTTTTGTACAGAAACCTGCGGCTAGGTAGGATTCTAGTCTTATCTGGGCTGCACCTTCTGTTCCAAGATAGTCAGGAACAGTCAGAGGGAGGGGGTTGTGGAGCCATTATCCTGATTATGACTGGAGACTCAGCTAAAACTAGACAAATACACTTTCTTTTTTTCTTTTTTGGGACCAAATAAATTGATACCAACAGTGGACAATTCCCAGCAAAAGCATGGGGCTACAACTGTTAAGAGGAGAGTAGAGGGAGTTTTACCCTTGGAGAACCAGAGTGCAACACTGAGAAAAAACATATTGGAGAATAACACAATTCTCAATCTGAAGCTCTAAAGAAAAAGAGGAATTGTGAAAATCAGGAACACATTCTTCTTCCTGCCTCACTATTGTCCCGTGTATGAATATAGTTGGCATCCAATTGAAGAACATACTGCTTTATAGATCCCAGCCTGAAAAACAATTGTTTGGGCCTTTGAGCACTTGCACTGGGCCTCCATTGAGTCTCCAGTGTGTCAAGCAGTACAGAGAAACACCCTCTAGATGAAGCAGAGGCTCTTGGATCTACCCGGTCTAACACTGGCCTCCATTGAGTCTCCATGTGTCAAGCAGTACAGAGAAACCCCCCTCTAGATGGACAGCAGAGGCTCTTGATCTACCCTGTCTAACCACCAGGCTTAGTGACTTGTTCCATCAATATGTCCATACTACTTCACAAACGATAGAGGTCTTGACCAACAATGTCCCATGGGCTCAACCAAGCCGATAGAGTGAGTTCTAGAATAGAGGACTGACTTTCATACCAACTCCTAACAGGTTACTGCGGGGAGCGTCCGGAGGGATCTACACGTCTTTCATAGAAGATTGAAGTTATCAGATCATTTTGAATATGAAACAGATTTTCCTCAGATACTGATTTCCATTCCCCTCACATTGGGATTCTCAGTTGGGAGTCAGTGTCAGAAACTATACAGACTCTATAGGTAGGAATGTGGCTTCCTTTTATATTACTGTATGTGTCCTGCAAATGTTCTGTTAATTTGTACTAATGATATTATATTGATTCACAATGCAGAACCAGACCATGTATATCACCTTAACCTTACAATAAATTTAAAAAAATCAAGCTGTAGAAATATAGTGATTAAACCAGCAGATAAGGGGCTCAGATTGTTGTAATGGAAAAGTGAATATCTTCGTTGACGCCAATAGCCAATAGATTAATGTTAAACGCTATGATCCATTGTTCCCTCAACATAACCAGAAAACACAAGATAATCCAGAAGATAAATTGTATGAGGTTAAAATAAGTTAAAAAATTAATGTGACATAAATGGTTATATTTATGGAAAGTACATGTTAATTGCATTAGCTATCTTTATCGCTCATTCTCAAATGACATGTTCCCCGTGCTCCAATTCATTTTTTCTCAGTCTTCAGAGGAATGTACATTCACATTATTCCACGCACAGGTTCTTGGGTCTTATGGTCAGACTTTACAGAGGCTCTTTTTGATATCTTGTGGTCGTTTTGATGTTAAGTGTCATTTTATCTGTAAAATATGCAAAACATGCATCCATCATACATGTGAATAGTGTATTTTAAATAATTCCATGAAATGAAAATCTTTTGATAAACTGTTCTGTAAAAGTCTGACCATTGAGTGTCTATCACAATAAAACAAAAACAAAAAACATTCTGCCTTGAAGCAATGTGTTGAAAAACGAATTCTCGTAATATGCAAATGAGCGCATATTTAAGGAGGTTTGCCTCATTTGCATATTACATGTTATAATAAATGTAATTTGTAATACAAAAGATATGTATTTTTGTATACTTTAAACTGGTACATTTTCCAGTCTGATGAGAGTAAAGGAAATAAATCCATTAGCCTGTGGTGCCTGGGTTTAAGAGCAACTGGGCTGGCAGGTAGGATTTAGTTTCTCCCTGTTTCTGGCCCATGCTCCAGTACAGTAGGTGTGGTAATGCACAAAACGTTGGATGCCCATCTGCTGTTAAACCCACCGAAGAAGAAGAAGAAGTATGTAGTAGTAGTAGTAGTAGTAGTAGTAGTAGTAGTCAGTATAGTGCAGTAGTTAGTAGTAGAGAGTAGCTAGTAGTAGTAGTAGTAGTAGTAGCAGTAGTAGCAGTAGGAGTAGAGTAGTAGTTGTAGTAGCAGTGAGCAGTAGCAGTAGCAGTAGCGTAGCAGTAGAGTAGCAGTAGTAGTAGCAGTAGTAGTAGAGTAGTAGCAGTAGCAGTAGCAGTGCAGTAGCATAGCAGTAGCAGTAACAGTAGTATGTAGTTAGTAACAGTGTAGCAGTAGTAGTAGTGTAGTGGTAGTAGTCGTAGTGGTTAGTGTAGTAGTCGTAGCAGTAGCAGTAGTATAGCAGTAGCAGATTTTCTTACTACCTTAAAAGGTTTATATAAAAGGGTTGTACTTGTGCTCTGTATTTATGGATTAATGTCACTTCCCATCGAGGGCATGTATCTTTACTGTTGCTCCTATCTAACAGTTATCTTGTGTCCTACCTAACCAGTGAACTGTGTGGCTGTGACCGTCCYGCCAATGCCTGTCCTGGTGACTCATTTTACATTTCCATTTTAGTCATTGAGCAGATGCTCTTATCCAGAGCAATTTACAGTTGGTCCTGGTGACTGCTGGGCCCTTATTCATAAAGGAAGTGTCTCAGAGCTGATCTAGAATCAGGTCCCCCTCTCCGTGTAATCTGGTTCAATATGATCTAGGATCAGGTCACCCTCCATGTCATCTAATTCATTATGATCTAGTTGTCAGAGCTAGAGTGGTGTTTGTCAGACCATGAGATATCCCGAAAATCTGTCTTCTCACAAAATTGTGTGTAGAGTTGGAAACGGTTTGGCCAACAAAATATTATGATACCACTCTATTGTAAACTGAGACTCGTATGAACACGATGGTGTTCTCTGTTTTGCTCTAGGAATTACAACAAACTAACAGGGTGGAAAGTGATATTAGGGGGACGCAGGAAATCTTAAATTAAATAATATGAATGAAAAATTAAGAACAAATGAATGAAATTTTATTTCTGTGTCAAATCGCCAACTGGCAACCCTTCCCTTATGGGGTTATTAATTGCCACATAAACAAACATTACAATAATTCACTGTGGAAATTAAAGGATAATTCTCCTTCCAGTGTTCTCTGCACTGCGCATCACATGAAGAATGAAAACAATGGAAGGTAAAAATCAATACATAATAGTAAATAAGGTGATGCAAACAATAATTACATCCCTAGAGCAGAACAATAATATACATACATACACACTGTATATATACACATACAGTACATACACACTGTATATATACACATATACAGATAAATAAATACAGAAAAAAAGAAACAGAAGGCATTTGAATCCAGTCTGGAACRARGAGAAGATTCATATGGGAGACAAGTCTATACACAATCTATATACACACATACCATTTACCACATAGAAGATTCATATGGGAGACAAGCCTATACACACATACCATTTACCACATAGAAGCTAAATATTTTTACAATTTAATTATAGGTAGACATTTTTCTTATATTCAAGGCTTTATCTAAATATTCCACAAACGGAAATACACAATGGACCAAAAAACATTTCAATAACTCCCCATCACTGATCACATAATGCCAGGGTATATCTGCTGTGCTTTCTGGAATAAGAGCAAGTGTATATCGTGGTAGAAAGGGCAATAGAGGATCAAATCAGTTTCATTCTCTATTTCTTCGAGGTCACAATAGTTACATAGTCTTTCCTCCATTTCACCACAATAGGTAATATCCCTGATCTTCCCTGTGCACATAGCGATCTCTTGCTTTTAGGTAGGTCATACATAATATATCTCTCTGTCACGCCCTGACCTTARAGAGACGTTTTATTTCTCTATTTGGTTAGGTCAGGGTGTGATGTGGGGTGGGCATTCATTTTTTGTTTTCTAAGTTTCTTTATTTCTATGTTTTGGCGGTATGGTTCTCAATCAGGGACAGCTGTCTATCGTTGTCTCTGATTGGGAATCATACTTAGGTAGACCTTTTTCCCTCTTTCAGTGTGGGTAGTTGACTTTTGTTAGTGGCACTTTAGCCCTGTAAGCTTCACGGTTGTGTCTTCGTTGTTTGTTGGCGACATTTAATAAAAGGAAAATGTACGCTCACCACACTGCGCTTTGGTCTCATCCTTCCGACGACAAACCGTGACACTCTCACACACCAATTCACTGTTAATCAACAAAAGCTTCTCAATTTGGGTTTATGATTCATCTCACACACCAATTCACTCTTAATCAAACAAAAGGTTCTCAAATCTGGGTTTATGATTCATCTCCTCCACCCATTTTATTTCATATTGCATCAACAGTTGTTTTTAAATCATATCTATGTCTCCTTAATTTGGTTTTGGTTCAGATGTTCACAGTCACTCTTTGAAAAAAGCTCAGACATTTCAGTTGCCCGGCTCTCCCTATTAGATAATAAATACAATAATCATGAAAAAAGTAATTGATGAAGAGACTTCAACTAGGACTATAAAAATATGAAGAATTGTTTAACATTTTGTTATTTTATGGCTTATATTTCTTGTGGAAGTTGATAAATAACATCTGGGGACAAAACGCCTACATCTTCTGACAAAAAAAGAGTTAAAATGCATAACATCCCTTTCGGATCCATAATTTGTGTTTTTAAGGTAAAGGACACCTTATATTTAAAGCCTTTTGGAATCCACATTTTACACTAAATAAGAACTGATATTTCCGTGGACAGAAAAGTCACCGCATGGTAGGAATGACTCAGCAGCACTTCGACACTAGTTTACTTATTCAACATGTTCCCTCTACTTTATTCTAGATTATTAACATGAAAATACTCACTTTACTGTGAAACTCAATTGCAGTTTAGAGATTAAACTATGAGCTGCTCTGTCATCTCAAAATGGCCCTGTACAGATACTTTCTTATATTCAGATTCAACTGCAGTCAAGGCGTCACCCCTTCATATTACTATAGTAACCACAGGTGGCTCTAACAGTCAGTCTCATGCGACAGCAGTAAATCATGACATTGTGCCGCATCTTGCTTCCAATTTATTATAGTCTTTCTTCAAGACATCTCTCTTACATTATTTTTGCTAAACATATAATTTACTCGAAACCAGGTTTAGTTGTGTTTTTCCCCTCCTTATTGTGTGACTTTAATAATTGTAAACAGGCCTACAAACCCAAAATGTTTTAATTTGAGAATGTTCATTTGTATGCCTCAAATATTAAACTGTCTTAAAATATTTGATGATTAGTTGAATCAGGTGTGTAAGTGCTGGTAAGAACAAAAGGGTTGAGAAACCTGAGAAAACACTAAAACCGTTTAATTGAAAAGCTCCTCCACCATCTTACAGACGTTTTACTGATAACATGTAAACCTACTGATTAGTTTCCACTTTGAAAACTGCACAACTCAGCTCAAGTAGCAGTTCTAACTAGTAATATATCATTCCTAGTATTCATTCACATACTCTTTCCTTTAGAATTCATTATTATTCAGAAATACTTAGACATCGTTTACGCATCTTTTTATTTGTAAATTTCGTTTACTCAATTGCATTTTGATAATTATGGTTTACCACTTATCATGCGTTTCCACGTTAAACCTAAATTCCATCGTGGAAACCGGGCCCAGGTAGTCAGCATGATAAAGAATCATATCTCAAGCCTAGTCTGTCTATTGAATGTCTGACTACGACCTAACTATAATAGTTATAATGTAGCCAAGACTTACCAGATTCTGTCCGTCTGTCCTTCAAATCAACACATTATCCTACTTCAAATGTTGCGGAGAAATGTGCCTGCATTTTCCACAGTCGTTTTGTAACGGCGTAGACCACACAGTTACTTTCACTTTCATATGAGGAAATCACGTCCCTCCTGACGTCACTGGTGTATGGTAAATTATGACGACAGAACCCTGTGAGATCTACTAACTAGTAATAATATGTAATTCCAGGTATTTATTCTCTTACTCGGCCTTTATTGTTCAGAAATACTTTATTTGTACTTCTCTTCCATGTAGTGTTTTCTGCTCTGTCATCTCACCATGGATCCTGTACAAAGAACAACTTTACTTCCTGTTTCACTGAGCCGTCTTCCCACCCTGATAATAAAGTGTTTTATTGGTTTCTTCCACTAGATGGTAGTAAACACCTGCTGTAACTAGACTTTACAACAGTAAGTGTTTGGTTTCTTGGTCCTGGTGACTCCTGGGAAGTGTCTCAGAGGAGGAGGCTGATCTAGGATCAGGTCCCCTGTCCATGTAATCTGATTCATTATGATCTAGAATCAGGCCCCCTCTCTCCATGTAATCTGATTCATTATGATCTAGGATCAGCTCCCTCATTACCGTCATTTGATCTTGAAAGGCCCCCCTCTCCATTGTAATCTGTTCATTATGATCTAGGATCAGGTCCTCCTCTCCATGTGACCTGATTCATTATGATCTAGGAAAGGCCCCCCTCCCATGTAATCTGATTCATTATGATCTAGGATCAGGTCCCCCCTCTCCATGTAATCGATTCATTATGATCAAGGATCAGGTCCTCCTCTCTATGTAATCTGATTCATTATGATCTAGGATCAGGTCCCCACTCTCCATGTAATCTGATTCATTATGACTAGGATCAGGTCCCCCTCTCCATGTAATCTGATTCATTATGATCTAGGACCAGGTCCCCCTCTCCATGTAATCTGATTCATTATGATCAATGATCAGGTCCTCTCCATGTAATCTGATTCCATTATGATCTAGGACAGCGTTCTCCATGTAATCTGATTCATTATGATCTAGGATCAGGTCCCCCTCTCCATGTAATCTGATTCATTATGATCTAGGATCAGGTCCCCCTCTCCATGTAATCTGATTCATTATGATCAAGGATCAGGTCCCCCTCTCCATGTAATCTGATTCATTATGTTCTAGGATCAGGTCCCTCCTCTCCGTGTAATCTGATTCATTATGATATAAAAGGCTAAACTGATCCTAGATCAGCCCTCCTACTCTTTTTGAATAGTGTCACAGGTGACTCCTCAAGATGAGGCTCATGATTTATATGTTATATTCTTTAGGAATCAATTAGTATCATTCATTGAACTGTTTTGCCATGAACAGATCTGTGAGGTCTTAACTTAAAGGTTCTATATAGACTTTATGGTCATTTTAATGGGGTTGAACATCCATCCCATCAGATTGTGTAAAGGATTTTATGAGTTCAGAAAAATACTGACTTGGAAGCATCTCTCTGACCTCACCCTGCTGAAACACACTCAAGTAAAGACCACATAGCTAAAGTTATATGTCTGTTTCTACCCACTTTTACAGCCAATGTATGGACTGGTATCCATATGAATCAGTAGAATATACAGACTAGTTACCCACCTCGCAGTAGATGGAACACAGAACTTTATATATTCAGACTAGTTAACCACCTCCCAGTAGATGGACCCACACAGAACTTTATATATAACAGACTAGTTAACCACCTCCCAGTAGATGGACCCACACAGAACTTTATATATGCAGACTAGTTAACCACCTCCCAGTAGATGGACCCACACAGAACTATATATATAACAGACTAGTTAACCACCTCCCAGTAGATGGACCCCACACAGAACTTTTAGCAATGCAGCATCTTCAGTAACCAAGATTTCCAGACACTCTCTTCTTATGAACCAGTTGCTTTTAAATGAAGGTTTTTGTACAGAAAACCTGCGGCTACGGTAGGATTCTAGTCTTATCTGGGCTGCACCTCTGTTCCAAGATAGTCAGGAACAGTCAGAGGSGGAGGGGGTTGTGGAGCCATTATCCTGATTATGACTGGAGACTCAGCTAAAACTAGACAAATACACTTTTCTTTTTGTCTTTTTGGGACCAAATAAATRGATACCAACAGTGGACAATTCCCAGCAAAAGCATGGGGCTACAACTGTTAAGAGGAGAGTAGAGGGAGTTTTACCCTTGGAGAACCCAGAGTGCAACACTGAAGAAAAACATATTGGAGAATAACAACAATCTCAATCTGAAGCTCTAAAGAAAAAAGAGGAATTGTGAAAATCAGGAACACCATTCTTCTTCCTGCCTCACCTATTGTCCCTGTATGAATATTAGTTGGCATCCAATTGAAGAACATACTGCTTTATAGATCCCAGCCTGACAAACAATTGTTTGGGCCTTTGAGCACTTGCACTGGGCCTCCATTGAGTCTCCATGTGTCAAGCAGTACAGAGAAACACCCTCTAGATGACAGCAGAGGCTCTTGGATCTACCCGTCTAACCACTGGGCCTCCATTGAGTCTCCATGTGTCAAGCAGTACAGAGAAACACCCTCTAGATGACAGCAGAGGCTCTTGGATCTACCCTGTCTAACCACTGGGCCTCCATTGAGTCTCCATGTGTCAAGCAGTACAGAGAAACACCCTCTAGATGAGAGCAGAGGCTCTTGGATCTACCCTGTCTAACCACCAGTTTAGTGATCTCGTTCCATCAATATGTCCATACTACTTCACAACCGATTTGAGGTCTTGACCAGCAATGTCCCATTGGGCTCAACCAAGCCGAGAGTGAGGTTCTAGAAAGAGGACTGACTTTCATACCAACTCCTAAACAGGTGGACTGCAGGGAGCTCAGGAGGGATCTACACGTCTATCATAGAAGATTGAAGTTATCAGATCATTTTGAATATGAAACAGATTTTCCTCAGATACTATTTCCAAACCCCTGACATTGGGAACCTCAGTTGGAGTCAGTGTCAGAAACTATACAGACTCTTATACGTAGGGATGTGGCTTCCTTTTCACAATTCAGAACCAGACCTGTTTATCAGCTTAACCTTATAAATGTTTAAACAAATCAAGCTCTAGAAATATAGTGATGAAACCAGCAGATAAGGGKCTCAGATTGTTGTAATGGATAAAGTGAATATCTTCTTGAAGMCAATAGACARTAGGATCATGTTRAACACTATGTTCCATTGTCCCACTCAACACAACCAGAAAACACAAAGATGAATCCAGGAGATAAACTGTATGAGGATAAGTACATTACAGATAAACAGATGGTCTGTCTATTTGGGACAGATTCTCCAAGGCCCAGACAGTTTAACTTACTGACTAAAATACATGTCTCCTGAGACGTGGGCGGTTCCCTGCAGCTGACCAATAGGAAGTGATTGTGTCTCAGAGACGTGGGCAGTTCGCTGCGGCTGACCAATAGGAAGTGATTGTGTCTCAGAGGCGTGGGCGGTTCCCTGCGGCTGACCAATAGTAAGTGATTGTGTCTCAGAGAAAGCTTGTTGCTGGAGAGCTTGATGAGCTCCAGCAGGCAGAAGGACAATGTGGTTCATTCAGAAGGGCTTTTATTGAGGGCAGAAACATGAAGTGGATGATGACTATTATTACGATATTGATGGAGTAACAATTAATGAGGCTGAGGGTGATGACTACAACAACGATGGTGATATTGAAGGAGAATAGATTAATGAGGCTGAGGGTGATGACTACAACAACGATGGTGATATTGATGAGAATAGATTAATGAGGCTGAGGTGATGACTACAACAACGATGGTGATATTGATGGAGGAATAGATTAATGAGGCTGAGGGTGATGACTACAACAACGATGGTGATATTGATGGAGTAACAGATTAATGAGGCTGAGGGTGATGACTACAACAACGATGGTTATATTGATGGATAACAGAGAAATGAGGCTGAGGTGATGACTACAACAACGATGTGTATATTGATGGAGGAAAGATGAATGAGGCTGAGGGTGATGACTACAACAACGATGGTGATATTGATGGAGGAAATAGATAATGAGGGCTGAGGGTGATGACTACAACAACGATGGTGATATTGATGGAGGAAAGATGAAGAAGGCTGAGGTGATGACTACAACAACGATGGTGATATTGATGGAGAATAGATGAATGAGCTGAGGGTGATGACTACAACAACGATTTGATATTGATGGAGAATAGATGAATGAGGCTGAGGGTGATGACTACAAACACGATGGTGAATTGATGAGGAATAGATGAATGAGGCTGAGGGGTGATGACTACAACAACGATGTGTATATTGATGGAGGAATAGATTAATAAGCTGAGGGTGATGACTACAACAACAATGGTGATATTGATGGAGGAATAGATAATTGAGGCTTGCCTCTAGATGCGATCTATCGACCGAACGATACAACGATGTATCAATCGAACATGAGTAACTAGTATGAGTCATATCAACCCTCGGTTGATATTGATGCCCGGAATAGATTAATGAATAGCCACAACTGGATGGGTGATGCCGACCAACAACAACGATGGTGGATCATTGAGTGGCAGGCCAAAGCCAGCCTTCATTCATCTAATTCCTCCATGAAGCAATAATCCAAATCGCAGAGTCGCTGTAGTGGTTGATGACTACATGTAGTCATCACCCTCAGCCTCATCATCAACTCTGTTCCTCTATGCAATATCTACCATCGTTGTTGTAGTCATCACTCAGCCTCATTCATCTATTCCGTCCTGAATCAAAATATCTACACTATCGTCATGGTGTGTAAGTCATCACCCTCAGCCTCATTCATTCATATCCGGATCCATAAGCAATATCACCATCGGTGAGTATGATGTAGTCGTTGCACCCTCTGCCTCATTCTCTGTACTCCATCAATATCACCATCGTTGGATGGTAGTCGGTCACCGCTCAATGCATCTGAATTTAAATCTGTTACACCTATCCACAATCGAATATATCACCATCGTTGTTTTTGGAGTCATCCGCCGTATCAGTCTGCTCAATTAAATCAATTCCCCATTCAA
>NW_019944546.1:0-11585 GCF_002910315.2 Salvelinus sp. IW2-2015 | reverse complement strand
CAAACAAGTGCAGCTATGTTCTAAAAATGTTACTTTAACGTCAACTCATAACGTCACACTATAACTTCATGGAGTCTTGTGGAAAGACTGCATGTTGTTTTGGGTGGATTGAAGTGACGTCTTCATCAACATTTGCAGAATATTCCTGTAATTATTTTCCACCTTGTCAGACGCAACAGCCTAGTCGGCTGCAAGCATTCATAAGGAGTTCAAGTGGTTTATTTGCCATTGTGCAGGTATTAAAGTAATACACCCATTGTAATTCCTTGTTGGAGCTCTCTCACATATAGGACAGTACATACCAGAGGAGGCTGCTGAGGGGAGGACGGCTCATAAAATGTCTGGAACAGAGTGAATGAAATGGAACACATGGAAACCACGTGTTTGATATCTTCCACGACCTCCCGGGTGGCGCAGTGGTCTAGGGCACTGCATCGCAGTGCTAGCTGCGCCACCAGAGTCTCTGGGTTCGCGCCCAGGCTGGGCTGGGTCTGTGCCCAGGCTCTGTCGCAGCCGGCCGCAACCGGAGGGCTGGGGCGACGCACAATTGGCATAGCGTCGTCCGGGTTAGGGAGGGTTTGGCCGGTAGGGATATCCTTGTCTCAGTATGTAAAAAAAAAAAAATTTATAATAATTTAAAAAATATATTATAATAATAATTAAAAAAAATATATATATACATAATTAAATGTATAAAAAATAACAACAGTAAAAATAAAGGTAAAATAAATAAAAAATGTAATAAATTGTATGCACTCTACTGTAAATCGCTCTGGATAAGAGCGTCTGCTAAATGACTAAAATGTAAAATGTAAATGTATCCCCTCCAACCATTACAATCCTGTCCTCACCAATTAAGGTCCACCAACCTCCTGTGGTACATACACAAACAGAAAAATATATCATTAAATCACACGTGTGTGTGTGGTCTTTATCTTCCTCAGTGGGGAAAGAGAGAAATAAGAAGTACATTTAAAGAAGAACGTCGTCTGAATAATTCTGCTGACTAATCTCTCTCTCCCTCTCTCTCTCCCTCCCTTTCTCTCTCCCTCTCTCTCTTTCCCCTGTTCTGATCTCGACCCTCCTCTCTCTCTCCCCCCTTTCTCTCTCTTCCGGCTCTTCTCTTTCCCTCTGTGTCTGACTCTCTCCTCTCGTCTTCTCTCTTTCCTTCCCTCTGTTCTACTCTCTACCCTCCCTCTCTCTTCTTTCATAGACGCACTCCACGATCTCCCGTCTCTCTTTCCCTCTGTTCTGACTCTCTCCCTTCGTCTCTCTCTCTTTTCCCTCTGTTCTAGACTCTCTAACCCCCTCTCTCTCTTTCTCCCATTTCTGCTCTCGCTCTCTCTTTTTCCTCTGTCGTGACTCTCTACCCTCCCTCTCTCTCCTCTCCCTCTGTTTGACTCTCTAACCTCCCCACTCTCCGCTTCCTCTGTTTTCTTCTCTCTACATCCCTCTCTCTCTCTACCCTTCTCTCTCTCTTTCCTCTGTTCTGACTCTTTACCCTCTCTCCTCTTTCCCTGTTCTGACTCTCTAGCCCTCCCTCTCTCTCTTCTCTCCCTGTTCTGACCTCTTATGCCTCCTTCTCTCTCTCTTTCCCTCTGTTCTTCTCTCTACACATCCCTCCTCCCTCTCTATCCTCCCTCTCTCTCTACCTCCCTCTCTCTCTTTCCCTCTGTTCTGACTCTCTAACCCTCCCTCCTCTCTTTCCCTCTGTTCTGACTTCTCTACCCTCCTCTCTCCTTCCCTCTGTTCTGACTCCTTACCCTCCCTCTCTCAACCTCTTCCCTCGTTTCTGACTCTACCCTCCCTCTCTCTCTTTCCCTCTGTTCTGACTCTCTACCCTCCCTCTCTCTCTTTCCCTCTGTTCTGACTCTCTACCCTCCCTCTCTCTCTCTTTACCCCTTGTTCTGACTCTCTATCCTCCCTCTCTCTCTCTTTCCCTCTGTTCTGGCTCTCTACCCTCCCTCTCTCTCTCTCTCTCCTCTGTTCTGACTCTCTACCCTCCCTCTCCTCTCTTTCCCTCTGTTCTGACTCTCTACCCTCCCTCTCCTCTCTTTCCCTCTGTTCTGACTCTCTACCCTCCCCTCTCTCTCTTTCCCCTGTTCTGACTCTCTACCTCCCTCTCTCTCTCTTTCCCTCTGTTCTGGCTCTCTACCTCCCTCTCTCTCTCTTTCCTCTGTTCTGACTCCTTACCCTCCCTCTCTCTCTCTCTTTCCCTCTGTTCTGACTCTCTACCCTCCCTCTCTCTCTCTTTCCCTCTGTTCTGAATCTCTACCCTCCCTCTCTCTCTTTCCCTCTGTTCTGACTCCTTACCCTCCTCTCTCTCTCTTTCCCTCTGTTCTGACTCTCTACCCTCCCCCTCTCTCTATTTCCCTCTGTTCTGACTCTCTACCCTCCCTCTCTCTCTTCCCTCTGTTCTGACTCTCTCTCTCTTTCCTCTGTTCTGACTCTCTACCCTCCCTCTCTCTCTCTCTCTTTCCCTCTGTTCTGACTCTCTACCCTCCCTCTCTCTCTCTTTCCCTCTGTTCTGACCTCACCCTCCCTCTCTCTCTCTTCCCTCTGTTCTGACTCTCTACCATCCTCTCTCACTCTCTCTTTCCCTCTGTTCTGACTTCTCTACCCTCCCTCTCTCTCTTTCCCTCTGTTCTGACCCTCTCCCCTCCCTCTCTCTCTCTTTCCCTCTGTTCTGACTCTCTACCCTCCATCTCTCTCTCTTTCCCTCTGTTCTGACTCTCTACCCTCCCTCTCTCTCTCTCTTTCCCTCTTTTCTTACTCTCTACCCTCCCTCTCCTCTCTCTTTCCCTCTGTTCTGACTCTCTACCATCCTCTCTCTCTCTCTTTCCTCTGTTCTGACTCTCTACCCTCTCTCTCTCCCTCTGTTCTGACTCTCTACCCTCCCTCTCTCTCTCTTTCCCTCTGTTCTGACTCTCTACAATCCTTCTCTCTCTCTTTCCCTCTGTTCTGACTCTACCATCCCTCTCTCTCTCTTTCCCTCTTTTCTGGCTCTCTACCCTCCCTCTCTCTTTCCCTCTGTCTGACTCTCTACCCTCCTCTCTCTCTTCCCTCTGTTCTGACTCTCTACCATCCCTCTCTCTCTCTTTCCTCTGTTCTGACTCTCTACCATCCCTCTCTCTCTCTTCCCTCTGTTCTGGCTCTCTACCTCCTATCTCTTTCCCTCTGTTCTGGCTCTCTACCCTCCCTCTCTCTTTTCCCTCTGTTCTGACTCTCTACCCTCCCTCTCTCTCTTCCCTCTGTTCTGACTCTCTACCCTCCCTCTCTCTTTCCCTCTGTTCTGACTCTCTACCCTCCCTCTCTCTCTTTCCCTCTGTTCTGACTCCTTACCCTCCTCTCTCAACCTCTTTCCCTCTGTTCTGACTCTCTACATATACACAGACTGGGGTGAAGGTTCGCCTTCCAAAAGGACAACAATTCTAAGCACACAGCCAAGACAACGCAGGAGTGGATTCGGGACAAGTCTCTGAATGTCTTGAGTGGCCCAGCCAGAGCCCAGACTTGAACCCGATCGAACATTCTGGAGAGACCTGAAAATAGCTGTGCAGCGACGCTCCCCAACCAACCTGACAGAAGCTTGAGAGGATATGCAGAGAAGAATGGGAGAAACTCCCCAAATACAGGTGTGCCAAGCTTGTAGCATCATACCCTAGAACAGGGGTGTCAAAGTCAAATGGACGAGGAGCCAAATAAAAAATTTAGCTACAAGCCGAGGCCGGACTGTTCGAATGTTCATTGAAAATTTTTTAAATGACGCATATAGTCTAGTGAACCTAATTGAACCTACTGAAAACCTACGGCAATGGTGTTTCTGCTCAGACTCACATTTAAAAAGAGTTGCCTTTTTTCTGGGCAAACTTCGTCACAAACTTTAATCATGCAGTTTTGATGAAATCCCCCTCCGTAAATGGCCGGGCTGATTAGCGATCTCTTCTGCCAAAATAAAACTGGCCTTGACAGCAGCCTGGCCTTGTGATTTGGCTTTTTGAACAGAGCCTGTTGAGATTTGAGGCCTCGTTTTAATTCCTCTGCCTTTTGTAGCCTTTGTTCCATGTCCATATTCTTGTTTTTGTCCGCGGTGTTTCGTTTCATAATGTCGTCTCAGATTATACTCTTTCAGTACCGCCACACTTTCTCCACACAGAAGACACAGGTTTTCCAGCTACCTCCGTGAACATATACTCCGACTCCCACTTGTTTGAAACCCCCGTTCTCAGTGTCCACCTTCCGTTTTGCCATTTTTGATGGGTATCTGAAAGTTAATTTTACTGTGATGCTGACGACTCGACTGCTGTGCCAATAAATATTGAAATGAAGCAGCCTACTGCTCGGTGCGTCACCGTTGCATTGTGGGAAATGTAGTATTGGTGCGTGTAAAAGATCTGCGGGCTGCCGGCTTGCTGCGGTCTGCGGGCCGGTTCTAATAATAAATCAAGATCATCCCAGGGGCCGTAAAAAACCTTCTCGCGGGCCGGATGTGGCCCGCGGGCCTTGACTCTGACACCCCTGCCCTAGAAGACTTGAGGCTGTAATTGCTGCCAGAGGTGTTTCAACAAAGTACTGAGTAAAGGATCTGAATACTTATGTAAATGTGATATCTACGTTTTTTTTTTAAATATACATTTGCACACATAAAATAAACCGTTTTTGCTTTGTAATTATGGGTTATTGTGTGTAGATTTATGAGGGAAAAAAACAATGTAATCCATTTTTTAAAAAGGCTGTAAGGTGACAAAATGTGTAAAAAGTCAATGGGTCTGAATACTTTCTGAATGCACTGTATATCACTATATTAGACTCTCTCTCTCGATGCAGTGATGTTGTTTTCATCACTTCTGGTTTAACACTGCCATCAAGTGGGGATTGTCCAAACTGCACCAGTGTGAAGATATAAAAAGCGAGAGATGCAGAGAGAGAGAGAGAAGACCACAGAGAGAGAGAGAGCAGAGAGCAGAGAAAAGAGCAGAAAGAGGCAGAGAGAGGCAGAGAGAGAGCAGAGAGCAGGGAAAAGAGAGAGCAGAGAAAAGAGAGAACAGCAGAGCAGACAGAGCAGGCTGAGAGAGAAGAGAGAGCAGAGAGCAAGAGAGAGCAGAGAGAAGAGAGAGCAATAGAGAGCAGAGAGAGCAGACAGCAGAGAGCAGGCTGAGAAATAAAAGAGAGAGTGAGAGAGCATAGAGAGAGCAGAGAGAGCAGAGAAAAGAGAGAGCAGAGAGAGAGCAGAGGGAGAGTGAACTCTGTTGCTATAGTGACCCTGCATCACAACACTCTGTTGCTATAGTAACACTGCATCACAACACTCTGTTGTACAATTTGTTTAATTCAATTCCACATATTTAATTGTTTTGTATTTCATTTCATATTAGTTTCATGTTTCAACCAGTCGCAGGTTAACGTCAACCTGACAGAGGTAACGTAACATCAATAACCAAACTGTTTTCACAATTAACATGCTTTTCTTGTTTCAAGTATGTTTTATTATGAAAAGTACAATCTATCCTGTATACTTGTACAACTATGGAGCGTATGTCCATATATAATTATACAATTTGTTATTCAACATCAAAGACAACAAATGATCACATTGGTATTTTAACGGTGTTATTGTCACAATTATAGGAAGACACGCATGTGTGTATGTGTCCCGTGTGTCCACTGTGTGTGTGTCCAGTATGTCTGTGTGTTGTGTCCAGGTGTTGTGTGTGTGTGTCCAGTGTGTGTTGTGTGTGTGTGTGTGTGTGTGTCATGTGTGTGTGTGTGTCCAGTCTGAGTGTGTGTTGTTCCAGTGTGAGTGTGTGTGTCCAGTGGAGTGTGTGTGTCAGTGTGTGTGTGTGTGTCCTATGTGTCCAGTGTCAGTGTGTGTGTGTGTTTGTCGAATGTGTGTGTGGTGTGTGTGTGGGTCCCGTGGTGTCCACTGTGTGTGTGTGTGTGTGTGTACAGTGTGTGTGTGGTGTGTGTGTGTCCAGTGTGTGTGTGTCTGTCCAGTGTGTGTATGTGTCCAGTGTGTGTCCAGTTGTGTGTGTGTGTGTGCCAGTGTGTGGTGTGTGCAGTGTGTGGAGTGTGTCCAGTGTGTGAGTGTGTGTGTCCAGTGTGAGTGAGTGTGTGTGTCCAGTGTGTGAGTGTGTCCAGTTGTGAGTGTGTCCAGTGTGTGAGTGTGTGTGTCCAGTGTGGTGTGTGTGTCCAGTGTGTGAGTGTGTCCAGTGTGTGAGTTGTGTCCGTGTGTGAGTGTGTGTGTCCAGTGTGTGAGTGTGTCCAGTGTGTGAGTGTGTGTCCATGTGAGTGTGTGTGTCCAGTGTGAGTGTGTGTGTCCAGTGTGTGTGTGTCAGTGGTGTGTGTCCAGTGTGTGTGTGTCCAGTGTGTGTGTGTTGTGTGTGTGTCCAGTGTGTGTGTGTGTGTGTCCAGTGTGTGTGTTGTGTCCAGTGTGGTGTGTGTGGTCCAGTGTGAGCCAGTGTGAGTGGTGTGTTCCAGTGTGTGTGTGTTCCAGTGTGTGTGTGTGTGTGTCCAGGTCTGTGTGTGTGTGTCCAGTGTGTGTGTGGTGTGTGTGTGTCCAGTGTGTATGTGTCCAGTCTGTCCAGTGTGTCCAGTGTGTGTGTGTGTGTATCTGTCCAGTGTGTGTGTGGTGTCCAGTGTGTGTGTGTCCAGTGTGTGTGTGTGTGTTGTCCAGTGTGTGTGTGTGTGTCCAGTGTGTGTGTGTGTTGTGTCCAGTTGTGGTGTGTTCCAGTGTTGTGTGTCCAGTGTGTGTGTGTGTCCAGGTGTGTGTGTCTGTCCAGTGGTGTGTGTGTGTTCCAGTGTGTGTGTGTGTTGTGTGTGTGTGTCAGGTTATTATTTCAGGACACTGAGGAGTCAACATAAACCCCAAAACCTGGATAGAGGGGTTCAGTGAATGTGGAGGTGAATGTGATCAGGTGGGTCAGTGTGTCAGAGGAGGCTCTATAGAAGGACAGAGTGCCGGCTGCCAGTCCAGATACACTCCTACTCTGTGGGAGCTGGAGGAGGACGTCTATGGTAGTGGATTTATTATTGTGACAGGCAGAGTAACTGTTGTCAGAGCAGTCAGACTCCAGGACTTGTCATTGTATCCAAGACAACAGTCCTTAACCCCTCCTCCCTGTTATTCCTTTATATGTCACTCCTATATCAACCTCCCCCACTCCACTCTACCTCCCAGTAACAGCGCCCAGTCAGACCCTCTCTACACAGCACCTGTCTACAGTCCTCAAATCTCTTGGGTGATCAGGATACGGCTGCTCCTCTCTCCTCCATGTCACCTTTCTGTTCTCCTCAGACAGAGAGAGGCGTCTGTTTACTGTGTTTAGGTCCAGTGTGAGATCACAGACATCTGATGGATGAAACCAGACACAATATTAGAAATCATCATCATTCACATTAGAATGTTAACTCACTTTTCACTAATTCATTTAATTAGATGTTTCTAGGTATCAAAAGAGAAGTTAAGGTAACTTGAGACTTGTTGAATGATCATATGTTATACTGTATGGTAATATAAAACACACTTATTCCCATTAATTACACACACACACACACACACACACACACACACACACACACACACACACACACACACACACACACACACACACCACACACACACACACACACACACCACACCACACACACACACACACACACACACACCACACACACACACACACAAACACACACACACACACACGTACACACACAACATTGTCAAAGCAACTCTTTGTAAACGTTGGTGTCCCTGATTTCTGCTTCTGTAGAACTACAACTGATATTTAATATGACCAAGTAAGTAATGATGGTGGTCTTTGACTTTGACTTAACTTGAATTAAGACTTATTCTTAGTCATATTCTTCACAGCAGTCAACACTCACATTTTCTAAGTCCAGGTTTCATTCTGTTCTCTCCACCATGTTCCACACTGTAGCGGTAAGCAGAAGAACAGACAGTCATTGAGGGATCACCTGAACTCACACACACACACACCACACACACACAACCACACACACACACACACACACACACACACACACACACACAACACTGGACACACCACACTGACACACATGTTTGTGTCCAGTGTTTGTGTCCAGTGTTTGTCCTGTGTGTGTGTTGTGTGCCAGTTTATGTGTGTCTGTGTGTGTGTCTGTGTCTGTCATGGGTGTGTGTTTTGTGTGGGTGTGTGTATGAGTCTTGTTGTTTCACCTGGACACCAGGACACACACCACACACACACACACACACAGTCAGTATATAACTTTGTCCAAGTGTGGGAAAATGTTTGTCTTAACCAGCCTGATTGTCCAACATGTCTGATATGAACATGGACATAAACCCTCTACATACTTGAGTTTCTCAGTCTGCAGTGTGGATCCTCCAGTCCAGCAGAGAGCAGTCTGACTCCTGAGGTCTCCTGGGTGATTGTAGCTCAGGTCCAGCTCTCTCAGGTGTGAGGGGTTTGACCTCAGAGCTGAGACCAGAGAAGCACAGCCTTCCTCTGTGACTAGACAGCCTGACAGCCTGCAAAGAGTCAAATTTTATTAAAATCACACTGATATTCTTTGGTGGTGAAAATAGTGGCAGTATATTTCTCCATATTCATGTCACACCCTGAATCTGTTTCACCTGTCTTTGATTGTCTCCACCCCCTCCAGGTGTCGCCTACTTTTCCCCTGGTGTATATATCCCTGTGTTTCCCTGGTGTATATATCCCTGGTGATTCCCTGTGCTTATTCCCTGTGTATATATCTCGTGTTTTCCCTGGTGTATATATCCCTGTTCCTGGTGTATACTATCCCTGTGTTTCCCTGGTGTATATATCCCTGTGTTTCCCTGGTGATAATCCCTGTGTTCCTGGTGTTATATCCCTGTGTTTCCCGGTATATATCCCTGTGTTTCTCTGGTGTATATATCCCTTTTCCCTGTGTATTCCTGTGTATTCCCTGCGTGTACCGGTATATATCCCTGTGTTTCCCTGGTGTATATTCCCTGTGTTTCCCTGGTGTATATGTATTTCCCTGTGTTTCCCTGGTGTATATATCCCTGTGTTTCCGCTGGTGTATAATCCCTGTGTTCCCTGGTGTATATATCCCTGTGTTTCCCTGCGTGTTATTCCCTGTGTTGGTGATTTCCCCCTGGTGTAATATCCCTGTGTTTCCCTGGGTATATATTCCCTGTGTATATATTCCCTGTGTTCCCTGTGTATATATCCCCTGTGTTTCCCTGGTCGTATATATCCCTTATATCCCTGTGTTTCCCTGGTATATTCCTGTGTTATATATCCCTGTGTTTCCCTGTGTAATATTTCCCTGGTGTATATATCCCTGGTGTATTATCCCTGTGTTTCCCTGGTGTATATATCCCTGTGTTTCCCTGGTATATATCCCTGTTTCCCTGGTGTATATATCCCTGTGTTTCCCTGGTGTATATTATCCCGTGATATCCCTGGTGTACTATATCCCTGTGTTCCCTGTGTATATAGTTCCCTGTGTTCCCTGGGTATATATCCACTTGTGTTTCCCTGGTGATATATATCCCATGTGTTTCCCTGGTCGTATATTCCCTGTGTTCCCTGGTGTATATATCCCTGTGTTTCCCTGTTTTGCGCCTGTGTCCTGTTATATCCCTGTGTTTCCCTGGTGTATATATCCCTGTGTTTCCTGTTTCTCTGTCAGTTCGTCTTGTTGTTTATCTAGTCAACCAGCGTTTCCCTACTCGCTGCTTTCTTTTTTTGATTAGTCTCCGTTTTTGTCCATTTGCCTGTTTTCTTGACTCTGTACCCGCCTGCCTGCCATTGCTGAGCCTGCTTCTTGCTGACCTGACCTGCCACTGACCACAGTCCTCCCTGACCATTTGCCTGTCTTGACCTCAGACCTGCCTGACCATCTCTGCACTGTTCCTGCCTCTAGCCTGCCTGACCATTGCCTGTCCTGACCTCTAGCCTGCCTGACCATTTCATTGCCTGTCCCTGACCCTAGCCTGTCCTGACCATTCTGCCGTTCCTGACCTCTAGCCTGCGCTGACCATTCTGCCTGTCTGTACCTCTAGCCTGCTGACCTTCTGCCTGTCCTGACCCTCTAGCCTGCCCTGACCTCTAGCCTGCCCTGGACCATTCATGCCTGTCCTGACCTATGCCTGCCTGACCATTCTGCCGTCCTGACTCTAGCCTGCCCTTGACCATTCTGCCTGTCCTGACCTCCCTACCCTCCTCCTGACCTCCTAGCCTGCCGCTGACCATTCTGCCTGTCGACCTCCTGTTACCTCTAGTCTGCCTGACCATTCTGTCCTGTCATACCTAGCCTGCCTGACCATTTGCCTGTCCTGACCTCTTAAGCCTTGCCCTGACCATTCTGCCTGTCCTGACCTCTAAGCCTGCCTACGATTCTGCCTGTCCGACCTCTGCTGCCGACATCTGCCTGTCCTGACCTCTAGCCTGCCACCGCCATTCCTGACCTAGCTCCTGACCGTACTGCACATGTCCTGACCTATTTCTGCCAGTCTCCTTGCCTGACCTCTAGTCGCCTGACCATCTGCCTGTCCTGACCGTAGCTAGCTCTGACCTTGACCATGTCATGACTTCCTGCTGACTTCTCACTGTCCTACCCTACCTGCCTGACCATTCTGCCTGTCCTACCTCTAGCCTGGCCTGACCAGTCATGCCTGTCCGACCCTAGCTGTCCTGCGTCTATGCTATTCCATTCTGCCTGGTCCTGTACCTCTAGCCTGCCTGACCATTGCTATGCCTGTCCTACCACCTATGCCTGCCAGATGCGCGATATCTGCCACCCATATCTGCCTGCTACCTAGCCTGCCTCCATGTCTTGCCTTGTCCTGACCTCTAGCCTGCCTGACCTTAGCATTCTGCCTGACTCTAGCCTCTGAGCCTGACCTGGAACATTCGTGCACTGCCTTGGAGCCTCATAGCCTGTCTGGCCATTCGCCTGTCCTGACCTGCGAGTGCTGCGACATGAACCATATTTCTGCCTGTTCACTAGCTCGAGCCAGCACTCTAAGACGACGTCCCTGACCTACTTAGCCTGCCTGTACGCATTTTACTCGCACATGCTACCGACAACTAAGCCTGCTGACCATTTGCTGTCCGTGACCTCGAGCCTGTCATGCTGGATCTCAGCTCTGCGCTGATCCTGAGCCATCTAGCCTGCCTGCCAAACTGATCCCTCCCGGACTTGCTCGATTCTGGTTATGACCCTCTTGCGCGTCCCTGACGACGCGATTCTCTTTGGCCACCACTATGTGTTAAAGTATATTAAATAAATATCAACAGAACCTCTAAGGCCATCTGCCTCCGCGATGTCATTGGGCGTCGACCTATGTTGTCTAAAACCACACCGCTTCTTGAGGCGTGATCACCTTTATTTTAGGGTCAGCATTTAAAATCTTAACATGTCTGTTCACTCATTTAGAAAAATAAAACATCTAACCTCTCACTTTAACCTCAAAGATAAAGGTTACATTCTGTACTGTCACCTAATACAACGTATGCAGTGATATGACATATCCAAAATGCTGAGAGTAGCAACGACCCAAAACGGTGTAAAAAACCTGTAAGCTTCTA
>NW_019944545.1:67656-68790 GCF_002910315.2 Salvelinus sp. IW2-2015 | reverse complement strand
GAGCAGAGAGGAGAGGAGAAGAGAGGAGAGAAGAGGAGAGGAGAGTGGGAGAAGAGGAGAGGAGAGAAGAGGAGAGGAGAGTTGGAGAAGAGAGGAGCAAAGAGAGGAGAGGATCAGAGACGAGAGGAGAGGAGAGGGGGAGCAGAGAGGAGTAGAAGTGCTTGTAAAGTGGTGAAAGATCCATCTATCCCAGTTTTTTAGATACCATTGTAGACTGAATGTCCTGTGGAGAGTTCCATAGTGATTCCATAGTCAGGACTCTCCTGCTTTAGGGAATGTGCTAACCTGCCCATACACTAACATACAGACAACCAACTACTAACAGAAAAAGAACCGACAACCCATCCATGAATGAATTATAGCCTACAAGCTACAGAACAGATGACTACAGCTTCAGAACATCTTGTGGCTTTCATTTGAACGAGAGAGGAGAAGAGAGAGATGAATAAACAAGCCGTCGGTCAGTTCGGAGGTCCAGTCCGGACTGGTTTGTTCAGTCAGTGGCAATATCACTAAAACAGCTGCGAGCAGCGMGCCAACACAAAGCACACACTGATCACATTTTCCCCCAACCTCAGCCTTTCTTCGCCTCCACTCTGCTCTGCCTCTATTCTCCTCCCCGTTACAGATCTAACACCTGCTTAGAAAAACAGCCCAGCAGCGGTGAGGCAGCCACATGTGGAACAGAACGGTTGGGAGTCAAGTTTATACCTGCACGATAACACGTTCAAGTGCCTCAAATAGTTCCATCTTGTTACTAAGAGAGTATTGTTCCCCTAAATACTGCCATCTTGTTCCTCAGAGAGTATAATTCCTCAAAACACGTCCATCTTGATCCTCATGGAGTATTGTTCCCCTAAATACTTCCATCGTGTTTCTAAGAGAGTATAGTTCCCTAAATAKGTTCATGTTTCTAAGAGAGTATAGTTCCCTAAATACTTCCATGTTTCTAAGAGAGTATAGTTCCCTAAATACTTCCATGTTTCTAAGAGAGTATAGTTCCCGTAACTACGTCATAGTTTTCTAAAGAGTATAGTTCCTCAAATACTTCATTGTTTCTAATGGAGTATAAGTTCCTAAATACTTCATGTTTCTAAGAGAAGTTAAGTTTCACCTAATATCTCTTCCATACTT
>NW_019944545.1:48854-60069 GCF_002910315.2 Salvelinus sp. IW2-2015 | reverse complement strand
AACCAGCACGGTTGATTACCTGATTAGATTGTACAAGCATGGTGATACCTGGACCTTTGATTTACAGATTGGTGATTACCTGATGATTTACCTTTGTATGTAATTACCTGACTGATTACCTGATTTACAGCACAGTGATTACCTGATTGATTTACAGCACGGTGATTACCTGATTGATTTGCAGCACGGTGATTACCTGATTGATTTACAGCACGGTGATTAACTGATAGATTTACAGCATGGTGATTACCTGATTGATTTACAGCATGGTAATTACCTGACTGATTTACAGCACGGTAATTAACTGACTGATTTACAGCACGGTGACTACCTAATTGATTTACAGCACGGTGATTACCAGTCATTTAACAGTGGCCTGGTCTGCTGTACATGTGTTAGCTCCCCTTTATAATTGACTTAATTTCCTGTCCACAGAATGTCTATCAATTAGTATCAATTAGTCGTCATAACGATGCTAAGAGCAATCCCATCAGTGTACTGCATCTTCCCGCCAAAAGCACTTCCGGGGTCAACTGTCACAGGCTGTGTTCCCGAATGGCACCCATTCCCTATGAACCCTGGGTAGAAGTATTACACCGTGTAGGGTGCCATTCGGCACACAGCCAAGGTGGTTCACAGATTTAGTAATGCTGTGTTCTTCACCAAATAAATCCTCTWGCTGACGGTGTTAACTGCTTGGCAATACTTTAGTGTGTAAGACTATACCAAACTCACATTTTAATACTGTACTTCAAAATATTTGAGACTAAAATAACTTCATATTAGAAGACGACACAATGATTGCATTATTCATTGTGTTACAATGGCACCTTGACAGTAGTGTTTTGCAATAGAGACAACATATTTGCCTCGATTCCATTATATTACTCAAAATAACATTAACACATAAGACTTGTTCTTAAATCAATTTTCTTAAAACGCATTGTTGGTTAAGGGCTTGTAAGTAAGCATTTCACTCTAAGGTCTACCACACCTGTTGTATTCGGTGCATGTGACAAATAAAATTTGATTTAATTTGTTATTGGTTAACGGATTAAGTTTGCTGGCCTCGTTTTCAACAGCTGCATTTGAGAAAGCTTGTCTACCTCGTAGGGACTGTGCTGCATGAGTTTGGCTAAATGGCTAAAAAACCCTGAGAATCGATCCTCGGTTACCACACTACAACCAACACCATTCTATTACAGGGGATTTCACTCTGACTCTGACTTRCTCTGGCTGGTCATTAGCGTGCAGCTTGCATACAAAAAAGAAAGAAAGGTATGAATCAACAAAAGCAAGGCTATTAATGRTGAAGAGGGAAATGATTACAGCTGAAGAAATAGTTCTCGTCTCCGTCCAAAGTGGCACCCCAGTAGATTTGCATTTAGCCGTTCCTGTAAGCAGGAAGTCGTCCTACTGTGCATAATGAGGTGACGAATGATGTCATATTGCTGAGTCTATCTTTAAAAGCAGAATCATCTGGCAACAAAACACAAACGCAGCTTTTCACCGTGTTAAACAATGATATCTATATCCTCCTACAAACAGAACCATATTTACAGGAACTTGAAGGTTAATAACTAGTCTATACTCTCTTGGGCGGAATATAGATTTACTTCTCTCTTAGAAACAAGATGGAAGTATTTAGGGAACGATACTCTCTTAGAAACATGGAAGTATTTAGGGAACTATACTCTCTTAGAACAAGCATGGAAGTATTTAGGGAACTATACTCTCTTAGAAACATGGAAGTATTTAGGGAACTATACTCTCTTAGAAACATGGAAGTATTTAGGGAACTATACTCTCTTAGAAACATGGAAGTATTTAGGGAACTATACCTCTTAGAAAAGTGAGCTATTTAGGAACTATACCTACTTTAAGAAACAGATGGAAGTATTTAGAACTATAACTCTCTTAGAAACATGGAAGTATTTAGGGAACTATACTCTCTTAGAAATGGAAGTATTTAGGAACTATACTCCTTAGAAACAAATGGAAGTATTTAGGGAACTATCTCTCTTAGAAACATGGAAGTAATTTAGGGAACTATACTCTCTTAGAAAACATGAGTATAGGGAACTATACTCCTTAGAAACAGATACTCTCTAGAAACATGGAAGTATTTAGGGAACTATACTCTCTTAGAAACATGGAAGTATTTAGGGAACTATACTCCCTTAGAAACAAGATGGAAGTATTTGAGGAACTATACTCTTTTAGGAACAAAGATTGCAATTAACAAACCCAAGGCTATTAAAGTTTAAGTGGAAATGATTACCGCTGAAGAAATAGCTCTCATCTCTGTCCAAAATGGCACCCCATTCTCTATATAGTGCATTTCGGGCCCTGGTTAAAAGTAGTGTACTATATAGGGTATAGGGTGCCATTTGGGACGGTCTTCCAACGTGCGAACCAGGTCTCCCCCTGGCACAAACAAAATCATTTTCTCTTCTCATTGTTTCTAAACAGAGGAAAAAGAGGCCAAATTGCTCTATAATTCCACTCAGTTTAGCGTAATTTACATTCAAACAAAGAACACCCACATCACGCCGAACCTGGCCTCAGGACAGTTAAACATTAAAGATATCCGTGGTGGGGAGAGTCCCAATGCTAATTAGCTAAATGCTAACCCTTCATTTGTACTGTATGGTGTATGGTTAAGTGCCGAAATAGCTGGCTAGCTGTCCATACATGTAGGCAACATATTTTCAGTTTAGTGTTTCACTCTCAATATCAAGACAGGTACTATGACAGTCTGACAACCTGGGGCTATTGTCTTGTCAGCTAGTGTAGTCTACTGTAGTATATATAGCATGTCGCTCATAGTTTCCCTAGACCTCACAGCTACCAGTCTGTGGTAAAGCTGGGTTAAGAGATCGGGAGAATTATCAGATGTCTATTATTAGGAGTAATTAGAGAAATACGGGTGGTCCATTTGCGGATATCATTAAATAATCCAGCGCTACATCAAGGCATTTCTTCAAGCTGGGTTCACAGCTAAGGTATATTGTCAGACCTTCAGTATTATCAAGTCAAGAGTAATGAGATGCTGGTCAATTTGCTCTTTAATGTATGTTAGGATTGGATCTCGTGAAATACTTCTTGGATGCTTCTGAACTGAATATCGTTCAGGCCATAATCATCTCACAACTCTACCAATTAAATTCAGAATTCCTATTTCTTGACATTCTCATGAGTCCCCTTGTCCTCCAGTGACTCAAAATAAAGACATTTTGTAGTAGTAAAACTGACAAGTTACTCAGTGACAATATTATTCATGACTGAAAACTCTCAGCACTTTCTATGTCACAAACAACCTCCATGGCAAAAATAAATTATCCTTAATATGCTCCCTCATATAATTTTCTTATTTCAGACTTCTATGTAGACTTTCTTCTCAATTCCTACCAGTTTTAGGGAGAAAAAAAACTAATTTAAAGTCATACACAACTGGCATTTTCCCTTGACACAGTCCAGGGCTCTATCCAAGTGCAGAAAGCCAAGTACTGTTGTTATATAGTCCATAAAACAATTTATGAAAGAATTGTATGAAAGTCAAATAAAGAAACTGGTTTCTGAAGACAAATTAACTTTACGACTCCTAACATTACTCYCTGCCAGTAGACTCCAATGCATGCTGAATAATAGTATCAATGAGACCAATTGTTATGCAGTATGCCTCCAATAAGATCCATCCACATTCATCTACTGTATGTCAGTGATCACCAAGGCATTCCTAGTCGATCGACGAACATTTGACTTATTTTGCGCTGTTGGCGGTAGGTGCACTTGATTCAGCAGCCCTAGTGCTGAAGGTAGACTTGAAGGTAAAACTCCGCAGGCCCAGAGAGCAAATCAAGTGCACCTATAGGCCTACCGCTGGCCAATGAGATAGCTCAGATCACCGTGTCTGTACAGTTTCCTCGCACCATAGATTGTAAAATGAAGAATCGGACGCACGGCAAAGTTGCTACTTTGAGATGAAACCATGACTAGAGAGAGACTCAATGAATACAACAAAGAGATGCTGTTTTTATGAGTTAGTTCATGGTTAAATTACTATTCAGCACTGTCAACACATTGTTCAACACTTTTATGAGACATAAAATGAGCGTTCACCCTACTTCCACTCGTGCTACAACCAGCACTGCAGCTGTAATGAATGAGTAGAGCAAAGTGTTCTGGTACGCTTGCGTTGTTATTATTAGTGGCTTGTGTCTTATTTAATATCGAAGAATATTTCACTATTTCTCTGATCACAGCAGTAACAACATGAATTGGTGCATGAGGCAGAAATAATGCAGTGCGACTTGAGTTTCACCATCAGCTGGAAGACTGMGTCCCCTWTTCTCTTTACGGAGGGAGGGAGAGCGGAGGGACAGTGAGTCGGGGGAGAGGCAGCKTCACCTCTGCTCCCTTCCTCTCCTCAGACTYACCATCAAATGCAGGCCGTCAGTCCAGTAGAAAAAAACGAGTAATACAACAAACTATATATATAATTTCAAAAMGGTCTCAGAAGAACAACAATGGCAGGGCAATTCAAGTATAGCCAATATGCAGTGATAATGTATTGGGCCTATAGCCTACTGCACAAACCTCAATGCTACAGAACTGTTTTTAATTGGTTCATGTTGCATAGGCTTATGTTTTTTATGTCATGTTTAAAAGAAATCTGAGGGGTAGATTTCAGCTTGCATTTTGACTCACAAAGTGATCTTGACTCAGAAAAGGTTGGTGACCACTGACCTACATCATGTATCCAGCTGAATCAGCAAATTGACCACCGAGCTACATCATGTGTCCAGCTAAATCATTAAATTGACCACCGATCTACATCGTGTGTCCAGCTGAATCATTAAATTGACCACCGATCTACATCATGTGTCCAGCTGAATCAGCAAATTGACCACCGACCTACATCGTGTCCAGCTGAATCATTAAATTGACCACCGATCTACATCGTGTCCAGCTGAATCATTACATTGACCACCGATCTACATCGTGTCCAGCTGAATCATTAAATTGACCACCGATCTACATCACGTGTCCAGCTGAATCAGCAAAAAACCAGCAATAGCAGTCGATTCTGTGGTTGTTACCAAACTTCTCAGATCTGAGAAAAAGTTCATGTGTAATTGCTTGTCAAGAACACGATCGAGAGTAACAGAAATCTATTTACCGATCCCTTTTTAATTCACAGGCGATCCAATCTCTTTTACAAGAGAGGCCTGTCTCTACTGTAGTAGAGACCTTACGTAAAATCAACAATACAGTGACATAGTAAAACATGTTCTAATACAACATTTACTAATTAGTTAACTAGTTAATTAGTTAATTTTCTATTGGAATATTTTGTTTAAAGACAAGCATTATATTGTTAGATTATAGGAGTAACTCTGGTATGGCTAAAACATTCTTCCTCACCTCAAGTTCAACTGTCGGAGTCATGTGGAGCGCCTGTGAGTACTGCCTTCATATCATAGGCCTGGAGTTTAATAGGGTAATAGCCACAGCACACCAACCCTTCACAAAAGTTCCTAAACTTTAGTACGGTAATATTAAAAGTAAGTCAAGTCATTGTTTATAGTGAAAAGACGAGCAGGATATTATATTGCGGCAAACACAACATTACGGTTGGAACTAAATTGGGCCGAAGAAAATGGCGGCAACAGAATGAAAGAAAACACTTGCGACCTGGTTTAAACCTTCACAAAAGTTTTGAACAGGCTATATAGCAGCAATTACCAAGAAAGGCTAGTGCCTACCATAAACAACACCTGACACCTAATAATAGGCTGATGATATTTATTCAATAACAGACCTACTTATAAACCCATCTTTAACTAAATATGGAGCACACAATTAAAAATYCCGATCAAACTTAATTAAGTCCACGAAAATGTCTCAACAGAATGAAACAAAACACGTATTGCATATTTAAAGAATTGGTTTGGATTTATAAAGAGGCCTACAATAATAACAAGGCATATTATTATCAATACAAATTAAAAATTAAAAAATAAAGTTACAAAAATTGCATTCTACCTGAATAACGTGTTGCACAATAGCCTGCTTTGGCCGCACCAAAATACTTCTCATTTTTGTCCACTGAAATATTAAAACTTCTCCATACAGAGGGCATTCCCCTTGTAGCAGGGCTCCAGACTAACATTTTCCCCTTGGGGCACTGGCGCCACTAAGTTTTTCAGTTGGTGGCACCAGACCATGAAAAGGGGGGATACCTAGTCAGTACACCTGAATGAAAGAGGGGATACCTAGTCAGTACACCTGAATGAAAGAGGGGATACCTAGTCAGTACACCTGAATGAAAGAGGGGATACCTAGTCAGTACACCTGAATGAAAGAGGGGATACCTAGTCAGTACAACTGAATGAAAGAGGGGATACCTAGTCAGTACAACTGAATGAAAGAGGGGATACATAGTCAGTACAACTGAATGAAAGAGGGGATACCTAGTCAGTACAACTGAATGAAAGGGGGGATACCTAGTCAGTACAACTGAATGAAACAGGGGATACCTAGTCAGTACACCTGAATGAAAGAGGGGATACCTAGTCAGTACAACTGAAATGAAAGAGGGGATACCTAGTCAGTACAACTGAATGAAAAGAGGGATACCTAGTCAGTACAACTGAATGAAAGAGGGGATACCTAGTCAGTACAACTGAATGAAAGAGGGGATACCTAGTCAGTACAACTGAAATGAAAAGAGGGGATACCTAGTCAGTACAACTGAATGAAAGGGGGGATACCTAGTCAGTACAACTGAATGAAGAGGCCAAGGCTCCTCTCTCGCTCTCTCTCTCTCCTCAGCAGCAGGGGGAGCCCCGGGAAAAAAAAATCCAGATAGAATTTTATTTATCGGCTTTTCATTATTTTATCGTCCAAAAGCCGGCAATTACCGGCTAACGGAAACCATTTTCCCCAGTGGATTTCCATAGTCTTCTTACACACACCACGCTGCGCTCTGTCCATAGTGCTGACACGGCACAGCGGGATTACAGATTTTGCGCCAACCTGTCAATCAATCATTTGAACGTTTTTTTGCTATTTTTATATAGGGACTAAGCCCCCTTTCGCCCCGGGTACAAGCCTGTCCCAAAAAGACAGCATTCCAACACTTGCTGCATACTATCAATACATAAAATTACCAACACAGTGGCACAGTAAGCAACAGCCAATGTCCTTACAATTTTCACACAATTTTTTGAAAATACAAAAGTACTGTTACAACCTCATAGTGTGGAAATATATATAAAAGACAGGACAATCATGTTTTTGACTGCACTGGGCCTTTAATGTTCTTACCTCAAAAACTTCTTCATCCAGAATCCTGGTTCCAAAGACAACGATGCCGTCAGTGTTGATGGCRGCCCCGTCGCTCCTCTTCAGTGGCCTGCTCAGCTTCTTCTTACAATCCAAAATGATGGTCACACTCTTCTTCTCCACACTGATGGCCACGCGATGCCATCTACACATGGACAGAGGAGGAAGTGGGTTAGAAAAATATGAGAGATTTGGAGGAGGACATGAAACGTCTGTGGTGTAATTGTTGACGTCGAATGGTAAAACCTGAGCACAGGTTGGACATTTACAGTCTGGTATTAGTCAGAGATGATCTACAGTCTGGTATAGTAAGAGATGATCTACCGTCTGGTAAAGTCAGAGATGATTTACCGTCTGGTATAGTCAGAGATTATCACGGTCTGTATAGTCAGAGATAATCTACAGTCTGCGTTATAGTCAGAAGATGATCTACAGTCTGTATAGTCAGAGATGATCTACAGTTCTGGTAAAGTTCAGAGATGATCTACAGTCGTCGTATAGTCAGAGATATCTACCATCTGGTATAGTCAGAGATGATCTACAGTCTGGTATAGTCAGAGATGATCTACAGTCTGGTATTAGTCAGAGATGATCTACAGTCTGGTTATTAGTCAAGAGATGATCTACAGTCTGGTATAGTCAGAGATGATCTACAGTCTGTATTAGTCAGAGATGATCTTACAGTATGGTATAGTCAGAGATGATCTACAGGTCTGGTATAGTCAGAGATGATCTTACAGTCTGGTTATAGTCAGAGATGAGTCTACCATCTGGTATTAGTCAGAGATGATCTACAGTCTGGTATAGTCAGAGATGATCTACAGTCTGGTATTAGGTCAGAGATGATCTACCGTCTGGTATAGTCAGAGATGATCTACAGTCTGGTATAGTCAGAGATGATGTACAGTCTGGTATAGTCAGAGATGATCTACAGTCTGGTAATGTCCAGAGATGATCTACCGTCTGGTAAAGTCAGAGATAATCTACAGTCTGGTAAAGTCAGAGATGATCTACCGTATGGTATGGTCAGAGATGATCTACCGTCTGGTATAGTCAGAGATGATCTACCGTCTGGTATAGTCAGAGATGATCTACCGTCTGTATAGTCAGAAATTATCTACGGTCTGGTATAGTCAGAGAAATCTCTACAGTCTGGTATAGTCAGAGATGATCTACAGTCTGGTATTAGTCAGAGATGATCTACAGTCTGGTAAAGTCAGAGATGATCTACAGTCTGGTATAGTCAGAGATGATCTACAGTCTGGTATTAGGTCAGAGATGATCTACAGTCTTGTAAAGTCAGAGATGATCTACAGTCTGGTATAGTCAGAGATGATCTACCATCTGGTATTAGTCAGAGATGATCTACAGTCTGGTATAGTCAGAGATGATGCTCTACAGTCTGGTATTAGTCAGAGATGATCTACAGTATGGTATAGTCAGAGATGATCTACCGTCTGTATAGTCAGAGATGATCTACAGTCTGGTATAGTTCAGAGATGATCTCAGTCTGGTATAGTCGAGATGATCTACAGTCTGGTATAGTCAGAGATGATCTACAGTTCTGGTTATGTCAGAGATAATCTACAGTCTGGCTATAGTCAGAGATGATCTACAGTCTGGTATAGTTCCAGAGATGATCTACAGTCTGTATAGTCAGAGATGATCTACAGTCTGGTATAAGTCAGAGATGATCTACCGTCTGGTATTAGTCAGAGATGATCTACAGTCTGTGTATGTCATAGATGATCTACGTCTGTTAGTCAGATGATCTATTGAGTCATAGAGATCACGTCTGGTATAGTCAGAGATGATCTACAGTCTGGTATAGTCAGAGAGATCTAGGAACAGAGCATGATCTATCAGTCTGTAAAGTCAGAGATGATCTACAGTCTGTGTAGTTAGTCAGAGATGATCTACAGTCTGGTAAAGTCAGAGTGATCTACCGTCTGGTATAGTCAGAGATGATCTACCGTCTGTTTGTATTAGTCAGAGATGATCTACCGGTCTGGTATAGTCAGAGATGATCTACGGTCTTGGTAAAGTCAGAGATGATCTACCGTCTGGTATAGTCAGAGATGATCTACAGTCTGGTATAGTCAGATATCTACCGTCTGGTAAAGTCAGAGATGATCTACCGTCTGGTATTAGTCAGAGATGATCTACCATCTGGTATTAGTCAGAGATGAATCTACAGTCTGGTATAGTCAGAGAGAGATCTTACATCTGGTATTAGTCAGAGATGATCTACAGTCTGGTTTATTAGTCAGAGATGATCTACAGTCTGGGGTATAGTCAGAGATTAATCTACGGTCTGGTATAGTCAGAGATGATCTACAGTCTGGTATAGTCAGAGATGATCTACAGTCTGGTATTGTCAGAGATGATCTCGTCTGGTATAGTCAGAGTGATTACCGTCTCGGATAGCAAGATGGATCTAGTCGGTAGGTCAGAGATGATCTACCAGTCTGGTTATAGTCAGAGATGATCTACATCTGGTATAGTCAGAGATGTCTACAGTCTGGTTATAGTCAGAGATGATCTACAGTCTGGTATAGTCAAGAGATGATTCTACAGTCTGGTATAGGTCCAGAAGAATGATCTACCCGTCTGGAAAGTCAGAGATGATCTACTCAGTCTGGTATTAGTCAGAGATGATCTACTGTCTGATAAGTCAGAGATGATCTACAGTCTGGTATAGTCAGAGATGATCTACGGTCTGGTATAGTCACAGAGATGCCAACAGAGTTAAAACTTAAAACTAGGTTGTTCTTGTTGAAGATAATTTGATCTTCTCAGAAAAATTCCTAGCTAGACAAACAATAAAACAATAAAATTATAGTAATTGAAACAGGCTAACTCTACTTTACAAGTTTAGGAAAACAGATAAATCAACTACAGACATTCAAGTCACATACCAATGCAACATTTCATTTCACTGTAGAAAATTGTATCAGATACGTTTTTGCAAAATGTTTCATATTAGCAAAGAGTTCACAGTCAGAATATTAATGCTACAGTTGGGTAATTTATAGATCTCAAACTCTTTTATTTGGATAGTTAACTACACATCAACAACACAGACAGCTGTAAATTATTTGGCAAAAACTGTTTGTAATTAAAACCCTGCCAAATAAATAATTGGGTTACTCAAAAAATACAGCCATCCCACAGTTATATTCCTTATGTTTTCAATAACTAAACAATGAAGCATATAAATCTAATAATTGTGCTTTTTTCAGTGATTTGTTTGGGTCTGCTTAGAAGCCTTAAATACGTTCTTGAGAATTCAGAACACTTGGATCTGGTCGCCCATCTTGTAAAACATGGCTTATTGTGCATTTGGAAAGTATTCAGACCCCTTGGCTTTTTCCACATTTTGTTACGTTACAGCCGTATTCTAAAATGTATTTAAAAAAATTATGTTCTCATCAATCTACACATAATACCCCATAATGACATCACAATACCCCATAATGACAAAGCAAAAACTGGTGGTTCCAAACTTCTTTCATTCAAGATTGATGCAGGCTACTGTGTCACAATCCTGTCTCGGAGTTCTACGGACAATTATATTTTTTTCATTTTTTTTTCATTTTTTAACATTTGCAAACATTTCTAAAAACCTGTTTTCGCTTTGTCATGACGGGTAATTGTGTGTAGAATGCTGAAGACATTATTTAAAAAAAAAAGTGTGAACAAACAGCTGACTGAAGACGGGACAGCTGGGAAATCGTTTGATTGAGTCTGTTCTGCGGTAACATGGACTCTTAACACGTGATGAGACTTTCTTGCTCCTTGCTGAATCAAACAATGTTGTATGCAAACGAGTCTTCGGCTGCCTAGTCAAACCCGCCCCCCCCCC
>NW_019944545.1:39452-44571 GCF_002910315.2 Salvelinus sp. IW2-2015 | reverse complement strand
ATCAATTTAGAATAAGGCTTGTAACGTAACGAAATGTGGAAAAAGTCAAGGGGCTGAATTCTTTTCGAATGGACTGTAGGTGGTATGGAGTATGTCTGTTAAGGCCACAGACCCTTCAGTAGGCACAGACCTCGTCAGTAAGGCCACAGCCCTCTCAGTAAGGCGCACAGACCCTTTCAGTAAGGCCACAGACCCTCTCAGTAAGGCCACAGACCCTCTCAGTAAGGCCACAGACCCTCTCAGTAAGGCCACAGACCCTCTTCAGTAAGGCCACAGACCCTCTCAGTAAGGCCACAGACCCTCTTCAGTAAGCCACAAAGGACCCTCTCAGTAAGACCACAGACCCTCAGTAAGGCCACAGACCCTCTCAGTAACGCCCACAGACCTCTCGTCAGCCTTAAAGCCTCAGCCACAGACCCTGCTCAGCTAAGGCCACAGACCCTCTCAGTAAGGCACAGACCCTCTCAGGTAAGGCCACACAGACCCCTCTCAGTAAGGCCACAGACCCTCTCAGTAGCCACAGACCTCTCAGTAAGGCCACAGACCCTCTCAGTAAGGCCACAGACCTCTCAGTAAGGCCAACAGACCCTCTCTACAAGACCACAGACCCTCTCAGTAAGGCCCACTCAGGCAGACCCTCTCAGTAAGGCCACAGACCCCTCATCAGCCTCAGAGGCCACAGACCCTCTCAGTAAGGCCAAGGGACCCTCTCAGTTAGGCCAACAGACCCCATCCATCTCAGTAAGAGCCACAGACCCTCTCAGTAAGGCCACAGACCCTCTCAGTAAGGCCACCAGACCCTCTCAAGTAAGGGCCACAGACCCTCTCAGTAAGGCCACAGACCCTTCTCAGTAAGGCACAGACCTCTCAGTAAGGCCACACAGACCCTCTCAGTAAGGCCACAAGAACCCTCTCAGTAACGACCACTCAGGACCCTCTCAGTAAGGCCACAGACCCTCTTCAGTAAGGCCACAGACCCTCTCAGTAAGGCCACAGAC
Source organism: Salvelinus sp. IW2-2015 (assembly GCF_002910315.2). Taxonomy (NCBI): domain Eukaryota; kingdom Metazoa; phylum Chordata; class Actinopteri; order Salmoniformes; family Salmonidae; genus Salvelinus; species Salvelinus sp. IW2-2015. The sequence goes on along the minus strand of NW_019944545.1, from coordinate 43,573 downwards.
CCTCTCAGTAAGGACCACAGAACCCTCTCAGTAAGGCACAGACCTCTTCAGTAAGGCCACCCGAGGACAACCCTCTCTATTAAGGCCACGAAGACCCTCTCAGTAAGGCCACAGACCCTCTCAGTAAGAACCACAGACCCTCTCAGTAAGGCCACAGACCCTCTCAGTAAGGCGCCACAGACCCTTCAGTAGCCAGACTCAGTAAGGCCACAGACCCTCTCAGTAAGGCACAACCCTCTCTATTTCGGGGGTAGTCTGTAATTTTGGTATATTTTTTTGGGATCCCCATTAGCTGTTGTAAAAGCAGCAGCTACTCTTCCTGGGGTTCCACACAAAACATGACACATGATACAGAATAACGTAATGCAGAACATCATTAGACAAGAACAGCTCAAGGACAGAACTACATACATTTTTTAAAAAGGCACACGTAGCCTATCAATACATTCACACAAACTATCCAGGTCAAATAGGAGAGAGTTGCGAGTTGTTGCTTTATCTGTTTTCTGAAACCAGGTTTGCTGTTTATTTGAGCAATATGAGATGGAAGGAAGTTCCATGCAATAAGGGCTCTATGTAATACTGCACATTTTCTTGAATTTGTTCTGGATTTGGGGACTGTGAAAAGACCCCTGGTGGCATGTCTGGTGGGATACGTTATAACGGTGACCGGGGTCAATTTTCCTCACCAATAACCGGCATCCAAAATTCCATGACCGTTACAGCCCTAATGACATCATCATTTTTCTGGGAGACTTCCTGTTTATATACTTTTTGTTTTTGTTTTTAACTTTATTGAACAAGGCAAGTTTAAGAAGAAAGTCTTATTTACAATGACGGCCTACCCCGGCCAAACCCGGACGACGATGGGCCAATTGTGCGCCTCCCTATGGGACTCCCAATCATGGCCGGATGTGATTCAGCCTTGGATTTGAAACAGGGACTGTAGTGACGCCTCTTGCACTGAGACGGCAGTGCCTTAGACCGCTGCGCCACACGGGAGCTCAGAATTTAAGGCGTGTCTTTATTGACGCCCATCCTTGAGGACACATAAAAATGACAATGTCAGTCTCATGGACTGTTAGCCCTCACATCCATAGCTTTGTTAACTTGAGAGGGGTTACATTTCCCAGCTTTACCAGACCCTTTAATTTAATCCCAATTACAGTAGATACTAATAACTTGAATTTAAGTTTAAATGTGTCCTTTGTTGCTGGGTACTTTAAGAACGTATAAGAGCAACTGGCTAATCTTGAAAGTCACAAGTGATCTAATTGGACCATTCATTATACAAGGTGAAAAGAAAACAATCCTAACAAATGTAATTCTTTAACTAACCATTAAGTAGAATAAAAGACTAATAGGTTGCTGGTGACGATATAAAAGCTGAATTGTTCTCCTTTAGACAGAGAACCCTGACAGACTGCTACTATTGCCAAGTCAAATGGGAAACTGTACTCCACTCCATTCAATTGTATTTGAGCCTATTTGACGGAAATTCCCAGTCTTTTAAAACCAGTAAAATTTCCAGGCAAATTATTTTTTGGCCTAAAATCACAGAAAATCTCACTGTTCATTTAATCTCACTGCTATTTTGTGCCTTTATTTTTCCTTCGCTGTCTGGGCAATTTGGCAAAGCGCCAACACTCACAGACGGAGGGAAAAGTATTTAACAAGCCACTGTGTCTAGTAAAGTTGTATACAGTATCCTGCCAGTATGGGCCAAGTAGACAACTAGAGTCTTGAACTGTCAATCTTTTCAACCAGAAAGAGGGCAAACGACTCCAACGGACAAGAACCAACTTTGTCCTTCATTTATCCTTCGAGTTAATAAATGATTGGTCGTTGACCTACGTGTCCCTACAGTGTCGGCCCTATCAATCTGTATCTGCAGTCTTCCGTTATACATTAAACATCTCAATTAACCTCCCTTATTCTATCAATCCATTAATCCCTACAGTGTAGGCCATACTCTATCAATTCATTAATCCCTACAGTGTAGGCCATACTCTATCAATTCATTAATCCCTACAGTGTAGGCCCTATTATATAAATTAATTCATCCCTACAGTGTAGGCCCTATTATATAAATTAATTCATCCCTACAGTGTAGGTCCTATTCTATCAATTCATTAATCCCTACAGTGTAGGCCCTATTATATAAATTAATTCATCCCTACAGTGTAGGTCCTATTCTATCAATTCATTAATCCCTACAGTGTAGGCCCTATTATATAAATTAATTCATCCCTACAGTGTAGGTCCTATTCTATCAATTCATTAATCCCTACAGTGTATGCCATACTCTATCAGATATTCATCTATCTCTACAGGGAACACGCTGTACTTGCTATATTCATACATTAAACATCTCAATTTCACCAATGGATAGACCTGCAACCTATCCCTGTTCCATATCTATCAACAGCAGGTCAGACAGCGTTTTGTACCGTTACAGCTAATGACCTAGTTGTTGAATTCCCTCTGTTGTTTCAATCAATCAAATGTAAATCAAATTGATTTATTATAGCCCTTCTTACATCAGCTGATATCTCAAAGTGTGGTACAGAAACCCAGCCTAKAACCCCAAACAGCAAGCAATGCAGGTGTAGAAGCACGGTGGCTAGGAAAAAAACTCCCTAGAAAAGGCCAAACACCTAGGAAGAAACCTAGAGAGGAACCAGGCTCTGAGGGGTGGGCCAGTCCTCTGTTGTTTTATTGTAGCATACCTCTATGCAGACCCCTTGGAAGTGTCCAAAATGGCACCCTATTCCCGATGAGGCGCACTACATAGGGAACAGGGTGTCATTATGTAGTGCACTACATAGGGAATAGGGACACGGTGCCATCTGGAATTCAAAACACTATCGAAGACGTTTCTGTCTTTCCAAAATMGCCTCTGATGAATTCTGATGTGTTTGTCAATTGCGCGACGCCCTACGGGACTCCCGATCACGGCACAGATGTGATACAGCCTGGCGTCGAACCAGGGGCTGTAGTGACGCCTCTTACACTGAGATACAGAGCCTTTAGACCTCTGCGCCACTCGGGAGCGTGTGGTAAAATCAATTTACGTGAGGTTTGATGTGTGTGTGTGTGTGTGTCTCCAGATCGGTTAAGTCACCTGGGAAGAGTTGCTTGCTGGGAGCGCTGATCTGGGCCTTCTTCCCCACACGGAAGGCTACGTCAGGTTTAGATCCTCTCCGGTGAGCGCAGAATCCCGTAGCTTTACGGACGCCATCCGGGGAGCTGTGGAAGTCCAGAGCCTTGAGTACATCCACTGGGGCAGCTGTGAAGAAAGGACAGGGAGAAGTGTTTTTGTATTTTCACACGGTAAAAATAAAGAGTTTGTTCATATGGTAGCAGTATAGAAAATGTACTGTATTTGGTGGGGTGAGGATTTTATAGCCTCTTTATAGCTTTGACCTCAAGATGTTAATTAAGTACAAAAAAGGAGATTCATAAAAGCACAAAACCACAAAAGCAGATATTACTATCTTTAATCTAACATGAAAGCTATTAAATGAGTATATATAGCTTTCACCTCACAGTTTAAGTATATTACTGTGTAATTACCGTGGTATTAACTATCAACTACAATTTAAGTAGTAGTAGAACTGAAGCCTGAAAAAGACAGGAAATTCGCATGAGCACCACAATGTCTACTCCACCCCCCATGCTCTACCATGGTTTTCCAGCACCACAATGTCTACTCCACCCCCCATGCTCTACCAAGGTTTTCCAGTACCACAATGTCTACTCCACCCCCCATGCTCTACCAAGGTTTTACAGCACACAGCTTTGACCTACTACAGTAGATATGTCCGCCTGTTTGTAGTCGTAGCTAGGTTGCTTTGCCATAGAACAGGTCAACACTCAACAAAAAGGATGGAGGTTTGATGTTTTCCAAGAAGATGTTTTAACACAACCCTACATGGTTTTAGTGCACGTGAAGACACATCTACCGATAGGGCCACCAGTGTTTTTATGAGAAACCTGGGCGGTGGGCCTGTAAAGATGATTAGGGTCCATCTAATGGGTTTAATAGGCCCCCCTCTGCCTATATGGGGTCCACTCTACAAAACCACAGTTACAGACCCACAGGGAGAGAGGTTAAGAGA
>NW_019944545.1:23669-38992 GCF_002910315.2 Salvelinus sp. IW2-2015 | reverse complement strand
GTCTCTTCTGTCTCTCGCTCTCCTCTCTCGTCCTCTCTCTGTCTCTCTCTTCTCTCTTCTCTCTCTCCTCTCTCTCTCTCTCTCGCGCTGTCTCTCTCTCTCTCTCTCATCTCTCGCAGCTGTCTCTCTCTCTCTCGTCTCTCTCCGCTGTCTCTCTCTCTCTCCTCTTTCTCTGTCTCTTTCTCCTAGAGAGTGTGAGAGAGAGGGATAAAACGTGGCCACTAGGCCTTTGGGTCTGGCACAGTGGGGTTGAGGTTTTACATGCAATTTAACACCACTGAGAACCTTTCCTATTAATGGAACAGGAACTAAAGGACTTGTTTTTTGTGTTTCATACACTGTTACAACTGTTACACATACTACGGTTTGTGTCTCTCTCTCTAATTCTCTCTCCCTCCCTGTTCCTTTCACTATCGCTCTCTTTTTCTATCTCTCTCAACTGACTAGCTTTATCAGCAAATACGAGAGGAATTCTCTAACTATTTAATTGACTTCCCCTCCCTCCCCTGAGGGTCACAGTGATATACAGTATGGTTATGGGGAATTTCAAGCAGCCTAATAGCACGACTAGGTTTTAAAGGAGCCGTACACACAGGGGGTCTCTTCACTATTTCATTAACACGTTGAAAACGTCCCACATGGCACACATAGGGCTCTGGTCAAAAGTAGAGCACTATGTAGGGAATAGGGTGCCATAGGGCTCTGGTSGAAAGTAGTGCACTATATAGGGAATAGGGTGCCATTTGGGACTCAGTTGTTGACAACGTTACAGTTACCAGATGATTTATGTGGATTATTTTCTAAAGAAGACCACACCGTACATAGACGTATCTAAGTGTCTCTACTGTCACTGAAGGATCAGCTCACTAAGGATCATGGTCCAAACACACCAACACAGTGGTGAAGGCCTCTTCCCCTGTAGGAGGCTGAAATGATTTCAACCACATAGCCTATCGCTATTCGCCCTCCTATTACGCACAACCAGAATGACAGTGACACACGGAACTATGACCAAATTACCGACATAACCCGAAAATATGACCAAACTATCGACATAACACGGGAAATATGACCAAACTATCGACATAACACGGGAAATATGACCAAACTATCGACATAACACGGGAAATATGAACAAACTATCGACATAACACGGAACTATGAACCAACTATTGACATAACACGGGAAATATGAACGAACTATCGACATAACACAGGAACTATGAACGAACTATCGACATAACACGGGAAATATGAACGAACTATCGACATAACACGAGAACTATGAACGAACTACCGACATAACACGGAACTATGACCAAACTAATGACATAACACGGGAAATATGAACCAACTATCGACATAACACGGGAACTATGTAACGACTTATCGACATAACCGGGAAATATGAACCAAACTATTGACATAACACGAAAATCATGATCGAACTCATCGACCATAACATCGCGAAACTATGACCAAAACTAAATGACTAACAACGGAAATATGAACCAAACTATCGACATCACCTGGGACCGCAGCTCCGGCTGCATGGTAGGCAGGACCTGACACATATGCCAAGTTAATTTAACCTTATTTAACTAGGTCAACGTCAATATCCTAAGGCGTGTCCAGAGGTAAAAGACCCAAAAAATAGCCAAAGGCTCCAGCCACCCAAGTCACAGTCTGCTCTCTCTGCTACCTCACGACGAAGCAACACATGTTTTACAAACAGGCACCTCTGAACAGCTTCTACTCCCAAGCCATAAGACGCTAAATAGTTAGTTCAAATAGTTAGTTCAATTACGTTAGTTAATGTAGGTAGTTAATATAGTTAAATGTTAAGTTATAAATTGTTAGTTAAATAGTTAGTTCAAATAGTTAGTTAAACAGTTAGTTCAATAGTTTGCATAGTGGTTCAAAGTTAGTTCAATATATTAGTTTCAATAGCTAGTTAAATAGTTAGCTAAATAGTTAGTTCAATAGTTAGTTCAATAGTTAGTTCCATAAGTTAGTTCAATAGCTAGTTAAATAGTTTAGCTAATAGTTATCGTCCTACATGTATCAGTTCTAGTAGTCGTTCAATAGTTATGTTTCCATAGTTAGTTCGATGTTACTCTCAATAGAATTATTTAATAGTTCCATTAATAGTCACTAGCTTTCAATTGCTTTTGCCTTACGATAGCTTATGTTTCACGATAGTTATCTATAGTTAGTGTCAGATAGTTAGTTCTAGCTATGTTAGTTCAATAGTTAGTTCAATATGTTAGTATCAGTCTTTCAAATAGTTAGTTTCATTAGTTAGTTCCATAGCCTTAGTTATCATCCATAGTTAGCTAATGCTTTAAAGTTAGTCAATACTAGTTCCAATAGTTAGTTTTCAATAGTTAGTTCAAATAAGTTTGTTAATTTGATAACGTTCGATAGTATATGTTTCAGTCTAGAATTGTCAGTTTTGCTATTGTTTTATAGTTTTCAATAGTTAGGTTCATATAGTTAGGTTATTCGAGATGTTAGTTAATTAGCGCCTGGTCGTGATAGTAGTTACAGGAATCCTTCTAATAGCTAGTTTTCATATCTAGTTTAGTTTCCAATAGTTGTTCAAATAAGTTAGTTTAATAGTTAGTTCAATAGTTACCTGAATTATCTGCATTGACCCTTTTTGTACTAACTTTTTTGGACTCATGAAATACCCTGCTGCTACTGTTTACTACTGTTTACTATTATTCCTAGTTATATGTACAGTACAAATCTACCTCCATTACCTTGCACATTGATCAGTACTGGTACCCCCTTTTCCAACAATGCAGAGATAAAGATTTAAACAAATCTATAAATAAATAGAGAAAAAAGGAGGTGATCTAACAGAACTTTCACCACGTTTCACTTACGTCCCAAACGGCAGCCCTATTCCCTACATAGTGCACCCTATTCCCTACATAGTGCACCCTATTCCCTACATAGTGCACCCTATTCCCTACATAGTGCACACTATTCCCTACATAGTGCACCCTATTCCCTACATAGCGCACTCTGTTTGGAATGCAGCCCTTGTCTCTGAACCCCTCATCTTATAAGACTAACTAAACCCAGAACAAACATTAAAAACAATTCTCCTCCAGCCATCCAGCCATCCCCAACAACATGGGATAATCTTGTCTGGATAGAAAAGCCCCTATGTCACCCTTACACCAACCTTATACAGGGGCGGACTGGCCAGAGGGCATTTCCGAGCAAATGCCAGATGGGCTGGTCCATTTTTAACCCAGTGGGTCGGTCTCAATTGGGGCTTTGGTGCAAAAGTAATATTATATGGAGAATAATGGGGGGGGGAACGAGTGGGAAAAAAATGGGCCGGGATGATTTCTGGTCCCAGTCCATCCCTTACATCACCCCTATGTCACACTTATGTCACCCTTATGCCACCCTTATGCCACCCTTATGTCACCCTTATGTCACCCCTCTGTCCTTCTGTTACCGGGTCAACGGACAGGAAGCAGCGCCTTCCAAAGTAGCAAATAGCAATAATAAAGTAACAGATTGCTTCACGATCTGGCAGCTTCTGAAGCCTCTCTAGTCGGGCATATAAAGGCTTCATAGAAAGACAACTAGAAGGAGGAATGTAATATGCCATATCTCACTGAATTGATGATAAAGATCAGCAGGGTTCTCTCAGAGAGCTGGATCCATTCAAAGAATAGAAACCTAACGGGTTTGGTCCCAAATCTCACTCAAAGAAGAATCGAGAGGAAACGGAAGGGTACTCCCCCGTTCACATCGACAGGGCTGTAGGGGGGAAAGTCGGTCAAGGGCTTCAAGTTCCTCAGTGTCAACATCACTGAGGATCTATCGTAGTCAAAACACGACGACGCCTCTTTCCCATCAGGAGGATGATAAAAGATTTGGCATGGGGCCCTCAGATCCTCTAGAAGTTCCACAGCTACACCATCGAGAGCATCTTGACTGGCTGCATCACCGCCTGGTAACGCAACTGCTTGGCATCCGACCGCGAGACGCTACAAAGGGTGGTGAGTACGGCCCAGTACATKACTGGGGCCGAACTCCCTGCCATCCAGGACCTCTATACCAGGCGGTGTAAGAGGAAGGCCCTAAAAATTGTCATAGACTCCAGCCACCCAAGTCACAGACTGTTCTCTCTGCCACCGATGCACCAAGTCTGGAGCCAACAGGACCCTGAACAGCTTCTACCCCCAAGCCATAAGACCACTAAAGAGCTAGTTAAATTAACCAAATAGCTACCTGCATTGACAATTTTTTGGCACAAACTTTTTTTTGACTCATCACATACGCTGCTGCTACTGTTTATTATCTGTCACTTTATTCCTAGTTATATGTACATATCTACCTCAATTACCTCGTACCCCTGCACATTGACTCAGCACTGGTACCTGTTAGTCTACACCTGTTGCTTATGTGACAAATAACATTTTATTTTATTTGAACGTATTATTTTTTATTTATTTATTAATTAACTATTATTATTATTATTTATTTTATTCTTATTGCAATATTCTCACTATAACTATAACTGATGATAAAAACTGTTTTAATCTCAGAGTTGTGTGATCTGTTAACAGTGGAAGTATTATAGGTCTCTGTAGATCTAAAGATAGACCTAAGGAATTGAATATGCAATCTTCTGACAGAGGAAATCTTACTCAAAGAAGGAATGTAATAAGTGACCTGACTGAAGTGGTGATACAAACTAATGGGGTTCTCAGTGTGTTGAATCCCCATTGACCAGTAACAGGAAGATAGTTTGATTCCACTCGGCCCTGTCCTCACCTCTCTCTTTTCCCCTCCCCCTCCCCCTCCCTCCCTCCCTTCCCTCCCTCCCTCCCTCCCTCCCCTCCCTCCCTCCTCCTCCTCCCTCCCTCTCTCTTCCTCCTCCCTCCCTCCCCTCCCTCCCTCCCCTCCCTCCCTCCCTCCCTCTCTCTCTCTCTGTGCTCCTGGGAAAGTATTTCACAGGGCTTAATAATGAAGCCTTTCTTATAAAGCCATGATATATCTCTGAGTCACTTATAAGACACCATAAAGTACAATGAAACCAGTGGAGTCTAGGCCAAGATACACCGACGAAGGAATAACAGACTTTATGGATGGAATAAAGCATAGAAAAATAATGACTATTGTAGAAAGTCATTCTATTTCTAAGTCATCCTATATCTAAATCCTTCTATTTCTAAGTCATTGTCTTTCTAAGTCATTCTATTTCTATGTCAAAAAAATATTCTCACGATTCAGAATAATGTGTTGTAATTTGTCAACTTGAATTAACAGCGATGTAAACTTTGTATAAACTGTGGATATTAACTTTCGTCAAGGACCTCTCTCTACATTTTTTTGGAAAYTTGGTTGTCCGATTAGAAAGAGACTGTTAACTTTGGACAGAAGCCAAGACGAGGTATGATTACACTGCAGACATTTCTCCTACTCCTAAATCCATTTCAACCACACCTATTGACAAAGAGAGATTTAAATAATCTGATTTTATCACCTTAAAGATTATCACTGTTTACATTTTTCATGATATTATATTTTCATAATCTCCCAAGAAACATCTGGCTTTTTGAGGACAGGAAGTGCTGATCTAGAAGTTTCTTGTTCCTGCTTGGAGGCCAGGTGAAGGTCCTGGGGGCGTGGCTAGTCAACATGCTGAACACATTAGGAGGCCTGACACCACCCCTATACCCCCACCTCTCTTTCTCTCTCCATCTGTCTCTCTCTCTCTCTCTACATATTTTTCTCTCTGTCTCTCTCTCTCTCTCTCTCTACATATTTTTCTCTCTCTCTGCCTCTCTGTCTCTCTGTCTCTCTGTCTCTCTCTCTGTCTCTCTCTCTTTCTCTCTGTTATTATAAAACATAATGAACTAATAACGTCCTCTCAGCTCACACATGAACAGAAACGACTCTTCTGGTTGTTTGACCTAACTCGTCTTTGTACAGGAAATTGTTCTCTAATTGTACAGGAAATGGTACTCTTATTGTACAGGAAATGGTACTCTTATTGTACAGGAAATGGTACTCTTATTGTACAGGAAATGGTACTCTTATTGTACAGGAAATGGTACTCTTATTTTGTAATGTAAAAGAAGAACCAAGGTCTAAAGAAATGGTCTCAAGACAAAATTATCGACAGTCAGGGCTCTATTTTAACAAATCTAACGCAATGGTAAATCTCAGCGCTGGCAGTAGAGTTATAGGTTCATGGGTGTGTCAGAAATACTGTAATTTTTCTATTTTCACACCCAGAATTATGGGTGTAGAAGCTAGCGGTGGCACGAGAGTGCTGGGCTTTGACCAATAAACAAGTTGTGGGTGTGTCGACGTTTGGCCCCTCACTGGCCAATCAGAACGTGCTACGTGCTTGCGGTCTTTTATGTATTGCGTCGTCATCAACTCCAATTCTATTGTTAGTCCATTAATAGTCTAGTTCATTCAAATAGCTAGCTTCATATTTGCTAAATATGTTGAACATGTTCACAGTCCTCGTTGTTCTAGTTGCGTTATTGCATTGTTTCGATGTGGAAATACATTGTTAAACATAAGCTATAGCATTCTCACGGATATAGGGGGCTAGGCCTACTGTACAATTACAGGCTGGATATGGACATTTCAAACACAGTCAATAACCAAGATTAAATTCACTAGGCTATGGATAAGGCCTAAAAAAAGACTGTGTCTAATTCGAATCAAATTCGACTAAAAACGTTAAACAATTGCTTTTAATAGTTTATCTCTATATACAGTTACAGGCACCATAATCGCTCCCCGTGGTCGTATAATACAGACATGGGCAACTCAGACTATGGAGGGTTTTACACACATCCAAACTGTTCACAAGAGCTGGGTAAAGATCCAATATAAAAGAGAAAGGGGGAATGTCCATTCACTGTTATAACGCTCGTAAATCGAATGTTTTATTTAATAACCTTTATTTAAATGGGCAAGTCAGTTATGAACAAATTCTTATTTACAATAACTTCCTACCCCGGCAAAACAAATATTTTCGAAACACTTTCAAGTAGACCATTGAAAATGTTGGCTACTTTTGGCTAATGGCCAGGATAAAAAGACGCACCCATACAATGCTGCTAAACCAGACTTGGTTAAGGGGAGGGGAGGCTATGCTTGGTTTTTTAATCTAATTCAATGAAAAAAAAAGATGTATGTTTCTAAATATGAGATTTGCTGGCACAAAAGGCACATGTCTCCTACCATGGGCACTGTGAGTCATAGCTGGGGAGGCTGCGCTTCTATTCTCAAAATCTAAAGTAAACCATTATCAACTGCGTTACAGACAAGACCTGATTTTCCCGGGTCTGAAAACTTTCCATTAGCGCWGCATGAAATTGACACGTTTGCGCTTGTTTTGAAGGAAACGTGTGGTGGACCCTCTGTTGAATTATAAATGTCTCTAGTTTTTTTTTTTCGCCATCTAGAAGTCATATTCCTATTAACTTCCAGTGTAGGGAGAWAAACTTGATCACGGTGCCAAATGTTTTGCCTACTTGAACGGCACTGACTTAGATACACATGAAAACATGAAATGAACCCGGGAATCGATAGAACATCGCACAGAGATGCAAAAAAGACAACAACAAAAAACAATATAACATTAAAAATGGGTTAATATTTCCTTTAAAAGGACACACATCAAATATTTCCATCCCTCCCACCTCAGCCCATCCCTCCCACCTCGTGTTAGACAGGTAATATTGCCGAACCTGGCGTCAGGGCTGGAAGATGCGCTAGTTTTTACATGACGAAATTGAAAACTAACGTGCGTTTTAACACTTGCACGTCCTTAACACCGGGCGAAAATAGAGCCCTCGGTCTCACTGTAATGTCCCAATCCCATAGCTTTCATCTGCTTTTGAGTGGAGTTTAATGGATGTTTTGGAATGACTGAACAGTTCATTTCTCTCCGAGGACAACAATAAGAGTCCTACAGTACTCACTGTACTTTAACCCACACAGAACTAATACAAGTCACGTTATGAGATAACTTCACTGAAAGTTTTTTTATTTTTATAAAATCAAATCAAATCTCTCTCCCCTCTAGAAGATGTCCCATAAAACCCCCAAAGTCTCCAGCTCCGTCGGTATATTGTCCCGAGTACTGAGCTACTGGTTGTGGGGGGAAAAAAGAGAATCATGCTGAACCAAAGGCCTCTTTGTGAGCTGGAGAATGCCTTCCCTGCATTACTGCATACCTCTAAGACTCATATATTCCAGATGTGTTGAATTGGCCAGAAATTGCCCCCCCCCCCCCTCTTCTCCCTCTTCCCTCTATCCCTCCCTCCACCAACCCCCTTCCCTTAAAAAACCACCTCCTCACAGAAGCGCTAAAAAAAACAAAAAAAAATCAGGCAATATCCCAAAACCCTTCAGCAGCACCCACATAAGTATGCTACATCTTTCAAACAAAATAGAAAAGCATGGCATCCTTCAGAGGTGGTGTAGAATGCAGTGTGTGACTAGTTTGAGACATCTTTCCTTCCGCAACACCATGCCGATATAAACCATATTCTATATAAATGAGAAGGGCAAAACTCCTACAGAAGAAAAGGATTTGACTATAGTTAAATGTTACCAGTCCCAGTCACTCATAGGACGTTGTCTATGGAAACTGGATATCTTACAAGTAAACTAACAATCCTCTTCAAATATGAAAACAGTCCTCTGCTGCCTGTCTGCTGTCTGGGCCCTGTGATATACATACCAGTCCTCTATCTGTCTGGCCTGTATATACATACCAGTCCTCTGCTGCCGTCAGCCTGGGCCCTGTGATATACATACAGTCCTCTACTGCCTGTCTGGGCCCTGTCTATACATACCAGTCTCTACTGCTGTCTGGGCCCTGTGATATACATAACATCCTCTGCTGCCTGTCTGCTGTCAGGGCCCTGTGATAACAACCAGTCCGCTACTCCTGTCTGGGCCCTGTGATATACATACCAGTCCTCTACTGCCTGTCTTGGCCCTGTGAAACATACCAGTCCTCTCTGCCTGTCTGCTGTCAGGGCCCTGTGATATACATACCAGTCTCTACTGCCTGTCTGCTGTCTGGCCCTGTATATACATACCAGTCCTACTGCCTGTCTGGCCCGTGATATACAACCAGTCTCTGCTGCCTGTCTGCTGTCAGGCCCTGGATATACATACCAGTCCTCTACTGCCTGTCCTGCTGTCAGCCCTGTATATAACATACCAGTCCTCTACTGCCTGTCTGCTGCTCTGGGCCTGTGATAATACATCACAGTCCTCTACTGCTCTGGGCCCTGTGATATACATACCAGTCCCTCTACTGCCTGTCTGCTGGCCCTTGATATACATACCATCCTCTGCTGCCTGTCTGCTTCTGGCCCGTGATATACATCACAGTCCTCTGCTGCCTCGTCTGCTGTCCTGGGGCCCTGTGATTATACATCACAGTCCTCTGCTGCCTGTTCTGCTGTCAGGGCCCTGTACGTATACATCACGTCCTCTGCAGTCTCTGTCTGGGCCCTGTGATATACATCACAGTCCTCTACTGTCTGGCCCTGTGATATACATCACAGCTCTACTGCCTGTCTGCTGTCTGGGCCCTGTGATATACATACCAGTCCTCGCTGACCTGTCTGCTGTCTGGCACCTGTGATATACATACACAGTCCTCTCTGTGCCTGTCGGGCCCTGTGATATACATCACAGTCCTCTGCTGCCTGTCTGGGCCCTTGATATACATCACAGTTCCTCTGCTGCCTTCTCTGTCTGGCCCTGTGATATAACATCACAGTCCTCTTGCTGCCTGTCTGCTGTCTGGCCCTGTGATATACATCACAGTCCCTCTGCTGCCTGTCTGCTGTCTGGGCCCTGTGAATACATCAAGTCCTCTGCTGCCTGTCTGGGCCCTGTGATATACATCACCAGTCCTCTGCTTGCCTGTCTGGGCCCTGTGATATACATCACAGCTCCTCTGCGCCTGTCAGTGGCCCTGTGATTATACACCACAGTCCTCTGCTCCTTGTCTGGCCCGTGATATACATCCACAGTTCCTCCTTGCTGCCTGTCTGGTCCCCTGCATAACATACACAGTCCTCTGCTGCCTGTCGTGCCCTGTGATATAACATCACAGTCCTCTGCTGCCCTGTCTGTGTTCTGGGCCTGTGATATACATACCAGTCTTCTACTGTCAGGGCCCTGTGATATACATACCAGTCTTCTACTGTCTGGGCCCTTATAAATACTAACAGTCCTCTACTGTCCAGGGCCCTGTGATATACATACCAGTCTGTCTACTCTGTCAGGGCCCTGTGATATACATACAGTCCCTACTGTGGCCCTTGATACATAACAGTCCTCTACGTCAGGCCCTTGATATACATACCAGTCTTCTACTGGCTGCGGCCCTGTGATATACATACAGTCTCTACTGTCTGGGCCCATGTACATACATAAACAGTCCTCTACTGTCAGGCCCTGTCGATATACATATCAGTCTCTACTTCTGGCCCTGTGATATAACATACCAGTCTTCTACTGTCTGGGCCCTGTGAATACATACCAGTCTTCTACTGTCTGGGCCCTGTGATATACATAACAGTCCTCTGCTGTCAGGCCCTGTGATATACATAACAGTTCTCTACTGCCTGTCTGCTGTCTGGGCCCTGTGATATACATACCAGTCTTCTACTGTCAGGCCCTGTAAATATACCAGTCTTCTACTGTCAGGGCCCTGTGATATACATACCAGTCTTCTACTGTCTGGGCCCTGTGATATATACATACCAGTCTCTCTACTGTCTGGGCCCTGTGATATACATAACAGTCCTCTACTGTCTGGGCCCCTGTGATATGCATAACAGTCCTCTACGTTTGGGCCCCTGTGATATACTTTCTTGGCTGATTCTCAAATAGCAGCCTATTCCCTTCATGATAGGGCCCCTACAGTCCGAGGTCAAAAGTAGTGCACTACTGTTGGGTAGGGGTTAGGGTGCCGTTTGGGAAGCAGGCCAACTGTCTGTCATGTTAAACAGGCCTGAGACACTGATGAGGGAGAGCTGAGGAGCACATTTCTCCCCCAGGTCTGAGCGAACACGAAGGAAACCAATCGGAAGCACGTGTGCAGACACACATGACCACATCTGGTAGAGACATTTGAGACAAGGCAGTTTTACAACAGCAGCAATACAGCTCTCAAACTATAACTCTATAAACATTTCACTCTGCTTGTTTTGGTTCTTTTCACCACTTTCCAGTGTTAAAATGCATTTGGATAAAAGTCATAAAGGAAAAGAAATGCCCTTAAGTTGAAACTAAATGAATGAATCACATTCTGGAAGCATCTATTTCCAGACTCTTTCCACTATGTTTTCCTACCCAGAGAGTGACGCTAAAATGTTGCTTGCCTTTCGTGATTCACTTTTTAATTCCTTTCCTATTGCCTTTAAGGCTCTGCTGGCTTTTTGGGGCCTTTTGGTGGTGTAACCTAACAATCATGAGATGTAGGCTATAATCTCTCTTCTGTGCTGTTTTCTCCACCATCTATACAGAGTTGCCAGCATAAGTGACAATTACAGTGTCCTGGAAAGCCTGTAAAGGTTTTGCCTAGTCACATTACTGCCAATTTTGGTCTGTTTAAACCATCACCACACAGAGAGAGGAGGAGAGGAGGAGAGGAAGAGAGCAGAGGAGGAGGCAGGAGAGAAGAAGAAGAAGGAGAAGGAGAAGGGGAGGAGAGGAGGAGAGAGAGGAAGGAGAAGGAGAGAAGGAAGCGAGAAGAGGAGGAGAAGGGAGAGAAGCAGAAGAAGGAGAAGGAGAAGGAGAAGAGGAGAAAGAGGGAGAGAGGCAGGAGGCGAGAGGAGAGGAGAGGAGAGGAGGAGGCAGGAGGAGGAGGAGGAGGCAGGAGGAAGGAGGAGGAGGAGGAGAGGAGGAGGAGAAGGAGAAGAGAAGAGGAGAGGAGGAGGAGGAAGGAGAGGCAGGAGGAGGAGGAGAAGAAGGAGAAGGAAAAGGGAAGGAAGGAGAAGGAAGAAGAGAAGAAGGAGGAAAGGATAAGGAGAAGGAGAAGGATCAGGAGGAGGAGGAGAACGGGAGAAGAAGGAAAGGAAGGAGGACAGGAGGAGGATGAGGAGAGGAAGAAGGAGAAGGAGAAGGAGAAGGAGAAGGAGGAGGAGGAGGAGGAAGGCAGCGAGGAGAGGAGGAGGAAGAGAAGGAGAGGAGGAGGAGAGAGGAGGAGAGGAGGAGGAGAGGAGAGAGAGGAGGAGGAGAAGGAGCGAGAAGGGGAGGGGAAGAGAAGAGAAGGAGAGAGCGAGCGAGGAGGAGGCAGGATGCGAGGAGGAGGAGGAGGAGGAAAGGGAGCGAAGAAAGGGAGGGGAGAGAGGAGAAGAGCGAGAGGAGGAGGAGGAGAGGAGAGGAGGAGAGGAGGAGGCGAGGAGGAGGCAGGAGGGAGGAAGGAGGAGAAAAGGAAAGGAGAAGGAGAAGGAGAAGAGGAGTAAGGAACAGAAGGAGAAGGAGAAGCGAGGAGAAGGAGGAGGAGGAGGAGGAGAGGAGGAGGAGAGAGGATGAGAGAAGGAGGGGAGGAGGAGGAGAGAGGAGGAGGAGCGAGAAGGAGAGGAGAGGAGGGAGGAGAGAGAGGAGGAGCGAGGAGGAGAGAAGGAGGAGGAGAAGGAGAGGAGGAGAAGGAGAGAGAGGCGGAGAGGAAGAGGAGAGGAGGAGGAGGAGGAGGAGGAGGAGGAGGATAGATGGGCCATGCCCGTGTGGTAGTGAGGTATTTCATTATGGATGGGTATCTAGTTCAACAGGCAATCTGGAATAATGTCTCCTAATGATCTAATTGTCAGTTATCTACAATGTATTCAAAGGGAGGGTGAAGGGTGGGAAGAGGAAGGTGGAGGTTGGGGGGAGGGTTTGGGTGCACAGGACATTCCAACCACAGGACCTGTCCAGACAGCAGGCATATCATCCTGGGTAGAGGAAGATGTGGTCACCATGTCATAGATATCAGCTGACATCACAGACAGACGCACCCCATGTCACCCAAGACGGAACCTTACATGGACGGAAACCTCTTTAGAATTACAGCTAGACTGTAAAATGTAAGATACTGGTTCTGTAGGCAATCCATATCACGATTAGATGATGTAAATCAACCCAGGCTACGGTAATATGTGTCGGGGTGAAATCAGCAAAGGCAAACACATTGTAAGATAAAATGCCTGTAGACACAACGATGAACCCATAGATTCATGGCAACCTTTGATGTGCTTGGAATTACGTTCCACTCCTCATCAAAAATAATTTAGGCATGTTTCAGGCTATTGATATTGACTTGCTGCCTTAGCTCACAATATCAAAGTCAACTTAACAGAATCAACACATATATAACAGCAGTGGCTAACCAATATTCATGTCATAATATCTACAATCAAGGGAAATAAGCAATTATCCTGATCCAGACATACTGTAGGCTAGTTTAAAGGGGGATGAGGAGGGGGTAGACACAGATGAGAGAACTCTTTCCATCAACAACCCTTATTGGACTTAGTAGTAACCAGAGTAGAGTGGAGACTTATTGGGCTTAGTGGTAACCAGGGTAGAGTGGAGAGTTTTTGGGCTTAGTGGTAACCAGAGTAGAGGGAAGACTTATTGGGCTTAGAAGTAACCAGGGTAGAGTGGAGACTTATTGGGCTTAGTGGTAACCAGAGAAGAGGGAAGACTTATTGGGATTAGTGGAGACTTATTGGGATTAGTAGTAACCAGGGTAGAGTGGAGATTTATTGGGCTTAGTGGTAACCAGGGTAGAGTGGAGACTTATTGGGCTTAGTGGTAACCAGGGTAGAGTCGTAGCAGTTGGGAAGGACTTATTGGGCGCTTAGTGTAACCAGGGTAGAGTGGAGACTTATTGGGCTTAGTGGTAACCAGGGTAGAGTGGACTTATTGGGCTTAGTTGGTAACCAGGGTAGAGTGGAGACTTATTGGCTTAGTGGTACCAGGGTAGGAGGGAACTTATTGGGCTTAGTGGTAACCAGGGTAGAGTGAGACTTATTGGGCTTAGTGGTACCAGCGGGTAGAGTGGAGACTTATTGGGCTTAGTGGAACCAGGGTAGAATGGAGACTTATTAGGCTTAGGTGTAACCAGGTAGAGTGGGACTTATTGGGCTTGGTGGTAACCAGGGTTAGAGTGTAGAACTTATTGGGCTTAGTGGTAACCAGAGGTAAGTGGAGACTTATTGGGCTTAGTGGTAACCAGGGTAGAATGGAGACTTATTGGGCTTAGTGGTAACCAGGGTAGAGTGGAGACTTATTGGGCTTAATGAACCAGGGTAGAGTGGAGACTTATTGGGCTTAGTGGTAACCAGGTAGAGTGGAGACTTATTGGGCTTAGTGGTAACCAGGGTAGAATGGAGACTTATTGGGCTTAGTGGTAACCAGGGTAGAGTGGAAGATTATTGGGCATTAGTTAGAAGAAGACCAGGTAGAGTGGGAGACTTATTGGGCTTAGGTGGTAACCAGGTAGAGTGGAGACTTTATTGGGCTTAGTGGTAACCAGGGCAGAATGGAGACTTATTGGCTTAGTGGTAACCAGGGTAGAGTGGAGACTTATTGGGCTTAGTGGTAACCAGGGTAGAGTGAGACTATTGGCTTAGTGGTAACCAGGGTTAGAGTAGAGACTTATTGGGCTTAGTGCGTAACCAGGGAGAATGGAGACTATTTGGCTTAGTGGTAACCAGGAGTAGAGTTGGAGAGTGATTGGCTTAGTGGTAACCAGGTAGAGTGGAGACTTATTGGGCTTAGTGGTAACCAGAGGTAGCAGTAGAGGACTTATTGGGCTTAGTGGGTAACCAGGGGTAGAGCTGGAGACTTATTGGGCCTTAGTGGTAACCAGGGTAGAGTAGAGACTTATTGGGCTTAGTGGTACCAGAGGTAGAGTGGAGACTTATTGGGCTTAGTGGTAACCAGGGCTAGAGTGGAGACTTATTGGCTTAGTTGGTAACCAGGGTAGAAGAGAGACTTATTGGGCTTAGTGTAACCAGGGTAGAAGTGGGAGACTTATTGGCCTTAGTGGGTAACCAGGGTAGAGTGGAGACTTATGGGTAGTGGTAACCAGGGTAGAATGGAGACTTATTGGCTTAGTTGTAACCAGGGTAGAGTGCAGAGACTTTATTGGGCTTAGTTAACCAGGGTGATAGAGACTTATTGGCTTTAGTTGTAACAGGGTAGATGGAGACTTATTGGGCTTGGTGGTGATACCTGACACTCTGTTGCTTGCCCCTGGTTAGGAGTGTGGTTAGACTTTATTGGCTTTCACACTTACTAGG
>NW_019944545.1:0-18427 GCF_002910315.2 Salvelinus sp. IW2-2015 | reverse complement strand
GGCTTAGTGGTAACCAGGGTAGAGTGGAGAGTGATTGGACTTAGTGGTAACCAGGGTAGAGCGGAGACTTATTAGGCTTAGTGGTAACCAGGGTAGAGTAGAGACTTATTAGGCTTGGTGGTAACCAGGGTAGAATGGAGACTTATTGGGCTTAGTGGTAACCAGAGTAGAGTGGAGACTTATTAGGCTTAGTGGTAACCAGGGCAGAGTGGAGAGTGATTGGACTTAGTGGTAACCAGGGTAGAGCGGAGAAACGGTGTTTTCTACTACTGGCCTCTAAATGTATTTCACTCCTACAATAGAGAGAGCATCGCCCCATAGGATACAGTACTACCTATAGGCTGTAGCATATCCTCGCATGGAACAACAGTGCCTCATACCGTTTGTGTGAAGAGTCTATGAATCACTTGAAAAATCCTGAAACCGTATAGGAAAATGCCTCCAAAATTAGGAAAATTTAGTGAATTGCAGACATACAGTTTGCTAAATAGACATCGAGGATGTCACGGGGGTACAGCATATCATTGACAGATAGTTTGGAAGAGAGTGACGTTAAAATGTATTAAAAAATCGTATTGGCAAGATAAAATAGGTGAAATCAATTGATACATTTCGATACGAGCATATAGTTCCAGGTAATAATTAATGTGTGGAAAGTTAAAGCACATCTGTCTCAGTTTTAAACCACCGAGCGCCTACGGCTGCTGTGCAGTCTACCAAACTCTACACACTCATGCGTAAAAGTCATAGCCGTCCGTATTACGCGGTTCCTTTGGGAAGGTGAGATAGTCGAATCAATACTCTGACGTTAACCGTATCAATACTCTGACGTTAACCGRATCAATACTGTGACGTTAACCGTATCAATACTCTGACGTTAACCGTATCAATACTCTGACGTTAACCTATCAAAAGCTATGCAGTAGCTACAGGATTCTATAGCCGAGGTGTGAGATTGCGACCTGAAACCTATGGAATTCCTCTCTCGATAGCTGTGTCCACATTACAAGCGGTCCACGGGGACAAACAAAGCCTATTTGTCTGGCTAAACCATTTAAAACATTCACATGAGAGCGGCATGGGAACAGTTTGATGGGTAATACCGCCACCACAGAATGCCACGTACGAGCCGCTATTTTTGGGGGTATCACGCAAAGAGCGGAGCGATATAATCTGGAGGATCGTTCGAGCGCACCTGTACGAGTATCGCTGCGTGTTCACCGCTGAATGGCGGTAGCATCACTGGCTGTAACGTAGGCTACCGAGAGGATTTCACATCGCGATTTACACACACGCGCACACACAAACACATTATTAAAAAAAAAAAAAAGTGTGGCACTGGCCATATTTGAAACATTCTTATATTTTATCTTGGATTCAATATGTGGTGACACTTAAAGTCATGCATTTTAGACACTGGCATGACATTCGTTATCTAAATGTTTCTTCTTTCAGTTTGCTGTCAACCTCAGCAGAAACAGCGCAGTGACTGTGGCACTGGCCCTACTGAAAGATGTAATCAATTGATAAACCAACCCTGAGGAGAAAGGATGTRCCTGCATGTCCCCAAGAAACATCAGGGAAAGTTTGCAAGGTGAACGGTTCCGCCAATAACAGATACTTACCTGATTGGACATTGACGGCTTGCAGAAGGACAGTGAGAGTGACGATGGTGGTTAGAGTGGGATTCAAAAGCCACCTTTTGGTTTTCCACCTTGTGGACCATATTTGCATCTCCATGGTCTCTCACTCAGCGCCACAAAGCTTCTGAAAAAAAAACGGCCGCCTTTCAGAACAAAACGTGGGTTCTTTTCCTTCCAGATATCACCCCCCAAAAAATAACGGTGTGTTGTTGGTAAATTGTTGTTACTACAACAAAGCCATAAGTGAAAAACAGAACTAGTTTCTTCTTTAGAGCCAAACTGGGCCTCTTGCTCCTCTCTCCCTTATCCCCAGCCCTTAGACTGAAGGTGTACAGGCGTTCAGAAAAGTACCGGAGACAGTTCGATTGCTCCGAGAGCCGCGCGCGCAGTCTGGAGGGAGGGAGGCGGCACGATCCTCTGAACCGCGACTAGCAGGAAACTGACATGGAAAATGTTCRGTTTAGCGAATCACCATGCTGGAAAGTTGACTCCTGGTCCCGCCCCCAACCATCTGTCAATCAAAAGTGGCCAGACGTCCTTAGTTTACAAGAAGGTGTTGGAGCGTTGATTAGGAGTTGCATCAGTTATCTAATATTCTTCATATCGTATTGTCATACGGAGATCGACGGAGGGACAGAGGGAGAGACAATGATGCGAAATAATGGCATGCATTACAAGACATTACAGTTTTATCTACAACACGCATCACATATCATTTAAACATTCCACTGCAGTGGTATTGGGGTCTCTTTATAATTGGATRAAGTCAATTACATTTGAATGTAATCAATGTAAATAGGGTAATTTCGATTWAAAAAAAGTTATTCTTTCGCCAACACTATAAAACAGTCTAAATTATTACTTTAATCATGACAGTGTTAGTAATCATCACCTGATTGTAAGGGATGAAGCTATATATAAAACATTTAAAAGCTGGAGGGTTTTTGGTTGCTAATGTAAATTAAACGGAGGGGGAGAGCATCAACAACGATTCCAGGCATTTCCCGWATGCACGAGAAAGAATCGGTTAAATACCCAACAAGACCATCAAACTGTGATATCAAAGCTTTAGCGGCCAAAATGAAATGTTTTCCAGATTTTAAAAGATTTCTTTCAAAAGAGTAAAACACTTTGGAAAGCAAGTGGAGAAGAAAGGGAAGATAATTATTGCAAAAAAAAGAGCATTGGAACAGAGAATGAAAGCACAGGTGTTAGCTATAGAGCTCTTGTCTGCATACCAAATGGAACCRTATTCCCTATATAGTGCACTACTTTTGACCAGAGTCCATAAGGGCCCATATGGTCTCTGGTCAAAAGTAGTGCACTATATAGGGAATAGGGTGCCATAGGGCTCTGGTCAAAAAGTAGTGCACCACACTATATAAGAATAGGGTGCCATAGGGCTCTGGTCAAAAGTAGTGCACTATATAGGGAATATGTTGCTTTTTGGGACGCAACCCTTGCCCTTGAGTTGGTTCTCCACAGTGTGACGTTGAGAGACATTTTTTTGACAGTTTAATTGTAATAATTGTCACACAAATCCAAACCACATTTAGGGGAGTTTGTCAGTGTTCAGAACGTTATCACACACAACACACTTCACAGACATGTTTACTCTAAAGTCAGGATGAAGAGTTTGGAATAGGGGTAGATGAATGTGTGTAGTCATACACAAAGATGAGTTTGTACGTCCTCATTTGTTAAATGGGAATGCGAATCACATAAGGGTGTACGTTCAGACAGTTTTCAAGATGATGTATATATATGTCGTCACTGTGAATGTATTGTGTTTACATTGTGTGTAGATTGGACCAATTTTCCATTGTAGTATCACTGTTAAAGAATTGTGCTTGTCTATCTGAATGTGCAGTTTAGTCCTTAAACGCCCAAACCAGTAGAAACCCCAAACGCCAAAAGAAGATGGGCAGAGTTTACTCATGATGTTGCGCAATGATTTAACACAAACGAGTCATCGTTTTAAGTCCAAGTATGATTTATTTAGCCTTGAAGTGACAAAACCCGATATGCCCACTTCGTGCAAATCCGAGTTGAATGCACTGTCTTTTCCTATGATGTGACATACAAATTATTTTCAATTGCTTTCTTAAATCAGAAACAGCTGCAGAGTTATTCCTCTTTGCAACTATGATGAGCCAAAGAGCCTCGTGTACACTTGGCAGCCTGAGCCAAGGGCAACGTTAAAATAGGGCGGTGAAAAACATATGTTTTTGCACCTCGTCTGTTTTTACAAAGAAGTATCATAATCCATTGGATAATTTGTCAATTTTCACTTATTTTTGAGTTAGCCTGTATAAAAATAAGAAATATGTATGATCATTTTATAAATGGTATAATTGCGTGATACGATAGCATTTTGTAAACCCGCTCCCCCCCCCCCCCCCCCGTCGGCGCTAGATGAATGGTTTTGACCACTAAAGCTTCTCTACACACTCCACTGCTTTTGATTGGTGTAACTGTAGCTAGAAACCACCTGAAAATTAAAGGAACTTATCATTATATTATCATTTGAGGCGTTCATTATCATGAGCAAAGTACTTTCACTTCTTCCCCTGTGAGAACCATGAGATCGGGCTGACTTGGCTTTGCTGTAGCGCACCGAAGCCTGCCAGCAGACTACCTACCAAAGGTTGCACCGTGTCCGTTACAATGTACAAAAACGCATATCAGCTTTCTTGCAATATTTATCCCTATCACCGGAGCTTCGGCTTGTTATTTCTAACTATTTCATTTATTATTATTWTTTTTTTTATATATATATTTTTTTACACACGATTTCGTGGTATCCAATTGGTAGCTACAGTCTTGTCTCATCGCTGCAACGGCCTCGGGAGAGACACAACCCAACCAAGCCGCACTGCTTCTTGACACAATGCCCACTTAACCCGGAAGCCAGCCTGAACCAATGTGTCAAAAGAAACACCGTGCACCTGGCAACCGTGTCAGCGTGCACTGCGCCCAGCCCTCCACAGGAGTCGCTAGTGTGTGATGGGACAGGGACATCCCTGCCGGACAAACCCTCCCCCTAACCCGGATGACGCTGGGCCAATTGTGTGCCGCCCAATGGGTCTCCCGGTCGCGGCCGGCTGCGACAGAGCCTGTACTCGAACACAGTATCTCTAGTGGCACAGCTAGCACTGTGATGCGGTGCCTTAGACCACTGCGCCACTCGGGAGGTCTTTTCTAACTATTTCTATGGCGGATTCGCGGCCGCAATTTATGGAAGATGACAAAACTTTGGAGATAAAAATAGGTGGTGATATCAAAGATAGGCCAGTGGTTTCCATCTGAGGCGAAGTTTTCCCTAAATCAATGATTATCACAAATCAGAACCAACCATAGAGTCAACTGGCTATATGGTGTAGTTAAGGAAACCTCAGCAACAACAGATAAGATTAGCTATAAGATTAGCATGCTAGCTAGCTAGACTGACAGCTGTGACTTCCTTATTTGTTGATGTTTATCAGCTCCATGTGGAAATTCCCACACCCATTAGTGAATATGCACGGTTGATGTCGGAAGTTTATATACACTTAGGTTGGAGTCATTAAAACTCAACCACTCCACAAATGTCTTGTTAACAAACTATAGGTTTGGCAAGTTAGGACTTCTACATTGTGCATGACACAAGTCATTTTTCGAACAATTGTTTACAGACAGATTATTTCACTTATAGTTCACTCTATCACAATTCCAGTTGTTCAGAAGTTTACATACACTAAGTTGACTATGACTTTAAACTGCTTGGAAAATTCCAGAAAATTATGTTATGGCATTAGAAGCTTCTTCTAAGCTTCTTCTAGAGCCCTGACCTCTATACCCAATTGACATCAATTGAGTCAATTGGCGGTGTACCTGTGGATGTATTTCAAGGCCTACCTTCAAACTCAGTGTCTCTTTGCTTGACATAATGGGAAAATCAAAAGAAATCAGCCAAGGCCTCGGAAAACAATTGTAGACCTCCACACGTCTGGTTCATCCTTGAGAGCAATTTCCAAACGCCTGAAGGTACCACGTTCATCGGTACAAACAATAGTACGCAAGTATAAACACCATGGGACCACGCAGCCGTCATACTGCTCAGGAAGGAGACGCATTCTGTCGCCCAGAGATGAATATACTTTGGTGCGAAAGGTGCAATTCAATCCCAGAACAACAGCAAAGGACCTTGTGAAGATGCTTGAGGAAACAGGTACAAAATTATCTATATCCACAGTTAAACGAGTCCTATGTCGACGTAACCTGAAAAGCCGCTCAGCAAGGAAGAAGCCACTGCTCCAAAACCGCCATAAAAAAGCCAGACTACGGTTTGCAACTGCATATGGGTACAAAGATCGTACTTTTTGGAGAAATATCCTCTGGTCTGATGAAACAAATATAGAAGTGTTTGGCCATAATGACCATCATTATGTTTGGAGGAAAAATGTGGAGGCTTGCAAGCCGAAGAACACCATCCCAACCGTGAAGCACGGGGCTGGCAGCATCATGTTCTGGGGGTGCTTTGCTGCAGGAGGGACTGGTGCACTTCACAAAATAGATGGCATCATGAGGCAGGAAAATTATGTGGATGGAAAATTATGTGGATATATTGAAGCAACATCTCAGAACATCAGTCAGGAAGTTAAAGCTTGGTTGCAAATGGGTCTTCCAATTGGACAATGACCCCAAGCATACTTCCAAAGTTGTGGCAAAATGGCTTAAGGACAACAAAGTCAAGGTATTGGAGTAGCCATCACAAAGCCCTGACCTCAATCCCATAGAAAATTTGTGGGCAGAACTGAAAAAGCTTGTGCGAGCAAGGAGATCTACAACCCTGACTCAGTTACACCAGCTCTGTCAGGAGGAATGGGCCATAATTCACCCAATTTATTGTGGGAAGCTTGTTGAAGGCTACCCAAAACGTTTAAGGCAATGCTACCAAATACTAATTGAGTGTATGTAAGCTTCGGACCCACTGGGAATGTGATGAAAGAAATAAAAGCTGAAATAAATTATTCTCTCTTCTATTATTCTGACATTTCACATTCTTAAAATAAAGTGGTGATCCTAACTGACTTAAGACAGGGAATTTTTACTAGAATTTAAATGACAGGAATTGTGAAAAACTGAGTTTAAATGCATTTGGCTAAGGTGTATGTAAACTTCTGACTTGAACTGTATAAGTAGCCTTCATCATTCTTCGAGGTGTGACCTAAACGTGCATTTCCTCTCTAGGACACATAAAATTATGTTGAAATAGTGGTGTCAACTTCCCCTGATTTGATTCTTAAAGTGCCTTGCTCAAGGGCACGATGGCAGTAGATAACATGGAATGTACAAAAATCCCACCAGATTTTCCCCAGTCAGTTTCAGGTCTGTTTCCTCTAACGTCTAGGCTACCTCCCTCCCACTCTATACACAGCCATGCCGACTTGCTTTGAGCTATGGTCTCCTGCGCACCACAGGACTCTGTTAGCCCTATGAGTTCAAAGGTTA
The DNA here is from genome assembly GCF_002910315.2 of Salvelinus sp. IW2-2015. Classification (NCBI taxonomy): domain Eukaryota; kingdom Metazoa; phylum Chordata; class Actinopteri; order Salmoniformes; family Salmonidae; genus Salvelinus; species Salvelinus sp. IW2-2015. The sequence goes on along the minus strand of NW_019944545.1, from coordinate 11,291 downwards.
AAGCCTAGGCGTTAGCTCGGGGAGTTTACACAAGCCTTCAAGTGTCAGACAGGTCATTCCTCGTCGTATGAGCATGGTTCACCAAATTACCTTACATTAGCAAAGGGTCTTGCCGTGCATATCTAGGCTGCATCACAAATGGTACCCTATTCCTTATGTAGTGGAGTAACTTGACCAGAGCCCAATGAGTCCTTACAAACTCAGATGTTCCACCTGTCCTTCAACAGGTTTGGTGTACTGTAAATGAAAAGCTCTGTAGTGGGTTGGATCTGTAGTGTAGGGTGACAGTCTTATGCCAGTGTTGCCCAGATTGACCTCAGACTTGCTGTCTGCTGCCTACTAGCGCAGCGATACTACAGCAAAAAATATGTTCCTGTAACAACCCTCCTCTACCCTCCCTCCCTCCTTCTCCCTCTTCCACCTCTCTTCAACCCCCTGGTCTCAACCTCTTTCTCCTCCTCTCCATACACTCTCTCCTCCTCCTCCCCCTCCCCCTCTGCTTCCTCCTTCTCCTCCTCCTCCTCTGCTTCCTCCTCCTCCTCCTCCTCTGCTTCCTCCTCCTCCTCCTTCTCTGCTTCCTCCTCCTCCTCTCCCCATACTGCTTCCTCCTCCTCCTCCTCTCCCCATACTGCTTCCTCCTCCTCCTCTCACCATACTGCTTCCTCCTCCTCCTCCTCCTCCTCCTCTGCTTCCTCCTCCTCCCTCACCATCCGGGGCTAGCGTGTAAAGATACAGCTTGGCTTGGCAAGAGAGGGTCGGAAAGGCTAGCGAGGTTTGCTCTCTAATCTGGTCAGCAGGAAAATGTCAGAGATCTTGCTCATGCTGCTAGCTGGGCCTGCAGCCCAACTTAATTACTTTAATTTGAGGACCCCTCCTGTGTTGGCACACACAGGCCTCTACGACCAAACCTCAAAAATCTGACTCTCTCTCTTGGTTGGACGCGATGTGTTTCCAGCACAGTAGGCAGAATGTACAGACGGAACAGAACAGAAGGAATGGAAGGGTAGGATCGGAAAATTCCATAACTTCTTATGGAATCTTGTAGAATCTACCATTTTTAGGGCGACTTGAGTTTTCGGAACTACTCTCTATAGTTAAAAGCATATGATTACAACCAAAGTGTTTTGTTTGCCAAGCAGTACCAAGATGGCATTGTATAATTAGTCTATAAAAAGTATCCTCCTTGAACAGGGCTAAACCCGAGCAGCTAAAAACATAAACTTCCAGGAGATATTGTTCACCTGCAGCTCGGTTTTCCTGCTAAAAAGGCTTTCAATTAGTCTCTTTTCAAGTTTCTTAGATAAATAAAAACCCGTTATTTGCACACACCCCACTCTCTCTCTCTTTCTCCAAGCCAGGATCCTCTTGAGGTTTCTTCCTTCTAAGGAGTTTTTCCTTTTCCGATACTCAGTGTATATTTTCTTTTTCAGGGTCTATGCCGAGTTACTGTGAAGCACAAGGGGGGAAAAAGTTGTTCTAAAAATGTCCCTTGTGTTGCGTAGACGGAGGAGACGCCTCATCTGGAAATGATGGAGCAGGCTCGAGTCATTTGATGCAATAAGATAACTGAAACACTTTTTCACAGATTGGAAGCATTACTTAGCTGGTACTTCTTCTATAAATCACCAAAGACACTGTTCTAATGAAATTGTTTGTTTTATAGTTCCCTTTGTAAAGTCTCCACAGTTATGTACATCTACAGAGTTACCTCCCTACAGCTAAATGTACTGGTGTCTCTCCCTACAATCTAGAATGTACTGGTGTCTCTCCCTACAGCTAGATGTACTGGTGTCTCTCCTACAGCTAAATGTACTGTGTCTCTCCTACATCTAGAATGTACTGGTGTCTCTCCCTACATCTAGAATGTACTGGTGTCTCTCCCTACAGCTAGATGTACTGGTGTCTCGCCCACAGCTAAATGTACTGGTGTCTCTCCCCACAGCTAAATGTACTGGTGTCTCTCCTACAGCTAGAATGTACTGGTGTCTCTCCCTACAGCTAAATGTACTGGTGTCTCTCCTACAGCTAGATGTACTGGTGTCTCTCCTACATCTAGAATGTACTGGTGTCTTTCCTACAGCTAGATGTACTGGTGTCTCTCCCCACACTAAATGTACTGGTGTCTCTCCCTACAGCTAAATGTACTGGTGTCTCTCCTACATCTAGAATGTACTGGTGTTCTTCCCTACGCTAGAATGTACTGGTGTCTCTCCCTACAGCTAGATGTACTGTGTCCTCCCCACAGCTAAATGTACTGGTGTCTCTCCTACAGGCTAAATGTACTGGTGTCTCTCCCTAATCTAGAATGTACTGGTGTCTCTCCCTAAGCTAGATGTACTGGTGTCTCTCCCTACAGCTAAATGTACTGGTGTTTTCCTTACAGCTAAATGTACTGGTGTCTCTCCCTACAGCTAGATGTACTGGGTGTCTCTCCTACAGCTAGATGTACTGGTGTCTCTCCCCACAGCTAGATGTACTGGTGTCTCTCCTAACAGCTGTTACTGGTGTCTCTCCCTACAGCTAAATGTACTGTGTCTTTCCCTACAGCTAGAATGTACTGGTGTCCTCTCCTACAGCTAGATGTACTGGTGTCTCTCCTACAGCTAGATGTACTGGTGTCTTCCCTACAGCTAGATGTACTGGTGTCTCTCCTACAGCTAGATGTACTGGTGTTCTCCCCACAGCTAAATGTACTGGTGTCTCTCCCTACAGTAGAATGTACTGGTGTCTCTCCCTACATCTAGAATGTACTGGTGTCTCTCCCTACAGCTAGATGTACTGGTGTCTCTCCCTACAGCTAATGTACTGGTGTCTTTCCCTACAGCTAGAATGTACTGTGTCTCTCCCTAGTGAACTGGTGTCTCTCCCTACAGCTAAATGTACTGGTGTCTCTCCTACAGCTAAATGTACTGGTGTCTCCCCTACAGCTAGATGTACTGGTGTCTCTCCCTACAGCTAGAATGTACTGGTGTCTCTCCCTACAGCTAAATGTACTGGTGTCTTTCCTACAGCTAGAATGTATCTGGTGTTCTCCCTACAGCTAGATGTACTGGTGTCTATCCTACAGCTAAATGTACTGGTGTCTTCCCTACAGCTAGAATGTACTGGTGTCTCTCCCTACAGCTACATGTACTGGTGTCTCTCCTACAGCTAAATGTACTGGTGTCTTTCCCTAAGCTAGAATGTACTGGTGTCTCTCCCTACAGCTAGAATGTACTGGTGTTCTCCCTACAGCTAAATGTACTGGTGTCTTTCCTACAGCTAGAATGTACTGGTGTCTCTCCCTACAGCTAAAATGTACTGGTGTTTTCCCTACAGCTAGAATGTACTGGTGTCTGTCCCCACAGCTAAATGTACTGGTGTCTCTCCCTACAGCTAAATGTACTGGTGTCTCTCCTACAGCTAGATGTACTGGTGTCTCTCCTTACAGCTAGATGTACTGGTGTCTCTCCCTACATCTAGAATGTACTGGTGTCTCTCCCTACAGCTAAATGTACTGGTGTCTTCCCTACAGCTAAATGTCTGGTGTCCTCTAAGCTAGATGTACTGGTGTCTCTCCTTACAGCTAGATGTACTGGTGTTCTCCCTAATAGAATGTCTGGTGTTTCCCTACAGCTAAATGTACTGGTTTTTCCCTACGCTAGATGTCTGGTGTCTCTCCCTACAGCTAGATGTACTGGTGTCTCTCCTAACTAGATGTTGGTGCTCCCCACAGCTAAATGTACTGGTGTTCTCTCCTACAGCTAGAATGTACTGGTGTCTCTCCCTACATCTAGATGTACTGGTGTCTCTCCCTACAGCTAGAATGTACTGGGTGTCTCTCCTACAGCTAAATGTACTGGTGTCTTTCCTACAGCTAAATGTACTGGTGTCTCTCCTACAGCTAGAATGTACTGGTGTCTCTCTCACAGCTAGATGTACTGGTGTCTCTCCAACAGCAGATGTACTGGTGTCTCTCCCTACAGCTAGATGTACTGGTGTCTCTCCTACCGCTAAATGTACTGGTGTCTTTCCTACAGCTAGAATGTACTGGTCTTCTCCCTACAGCTAGATGTACTGGTGTCTCTCCCTACAGCTAGATGTACTGGTGTCTCTCCCTACAGCTAGATGTACTGGTGTCTCTCCCTACAGCTAGATGTACTGGTGTCTCTCCCCAGCTAAATGTACTGGTGTCTCTCCCTACAGCTAGATGTACTGGTGTCTTCCCTACATCTAGAATGTACTGGTGTCTCTCCCTACAGCTAGATGTTGGTGTCTCTCCTACAGCTAAATGTACTGTTGTCTTTCCTACAGCTAGAATGTACTGGTGTCTCTCCCTACAGCTAAGATGACTGGTGTCTCTCCTACAGCTAAATGTACTGGTGTTCTCCCTACAGCTAAATGTACTGGTGTCTCTCTACAGCTATATCTGTACTGGTGTCTCCTTACAGCTAGATGTCTGGGTGTTCTCCTACAGCTAGAATGTACTGGTGTCTCTCCCTACAGCTAAATGTACTGGTGTCTCTCCTACAGCTAGATGTACTGGTGTCTCTCCTACAGCTAGATGTACTGGTGTCTCTCCCTACAGCTAGATGTACTGGTGTTCTCTACAGCTAATGTACTGGTGTCTCTCCCTACAGCTAAATGTACTGGTGTCTTCTCCTACAGCTAGAATGTACTGGTGTCTCTCCCTACAGCTAGATGTACTGTGTTCTCTCCTACAGCTAGATGTACTGGTGTCTCTCCCTACAGCTAGTTACTGGTGTCTCTCCCACAGCTAATGTACTGGTGTCTTCCCTACAGCTAGAATGTACTGGTGTCTCTCCTACATCTAGAATGTACTGGTGTCTCTCCCTACAGCTAAATGTACTGGTGTCTCTCCTACAGCTAAATGTACTGGTGTCCTTCCTTACAGCTAGAGTACTGTGTCTCTCCTACAGCTAGATGTACTGGTGTCTCTCCTACAGCTAAATGTACTGGTGTCTCTCCCTACAGCTAATGTACTGGTGTCTCTCCTAGCTAGATGTACTGGTGTCTTTCCTACAGCTGAATGTACTGGTGTCTCTCCTAACAGCTAAATGTACTGGTGTCTCTCCCTACAGCTAAATGTACTGGGTGTCTCTCCTTACAGCTAGATGTTACTGGTGTCTCTCCTACAGCTAAATGTACTGGTGTCTTTCCTACAGCTAGAATGTACTGGTGTCTCTCCCTACAGCTAGATGTACTGGTGTTCTCCCTACAGCTAATGTACTGGTGTCTTTCCCTACAGCTAGAATGTACTGGTGTCTCTCCCTAACAGCTAGATGTACTGGTGTCTCTCCCTACAGCTAAATGTACTGGTGTCTTTCCCTACAGCTAGAATGTACTGGTGTCTCTCCCTACAGCTAATGTACTGGTGTCTCTCCCTACAGCTAGATGTACTGGTTCTTCCACAGCTAAATGTACCTGGTGCTTCCTACGCTATGTACTGGTGTCTCCCTACAGCTAGATGTACTGGTGTCCTCTCCTTAACAGCTAGATGTACTGGTGTCTCTCCCTACATCTAGAATGTACTGGTTCTCTCCCTACAGCTAAATGTACTGGGTTTCTTACGCTAATGTACTGTGTCTCTCCCTACAGCTAGATGTATGGTGTCTCTCCTACAGCTAGTGTACTGGTGTCTCTCCCTACACTAGAATGTACTGGTGTCTCTCCCTACAGCTGATGTACTGGTGTCTCTCCCACAGCTAGATGTACTGGTGTCTCTCCCTACAGCTAGATGTACTGTGTCTCTCCCTACAGCTAAATGTCTGGTTTCCTAACTAGAATGTACTGGTGTCTTCTACAGCTAGATGTACTGGTGTCTCTCCTACAGCTGATGTACTGTGTCTTCCTACAGTAGATGTACTGGTGTCTCTCCCTACAGCTAGATGTACTGGTGTCTCTCCCACAGCTAAATGTACTGGTGTCTCCCTACACTAGAATGTACTGGTGTCTCTCCTACATAGAATGTACTGGTGTCTCTCCTACAGCTAGATGTACTGGGTGTTCTCCCTACAGCTAAATGTACTGGTGTCTTTCCCTACAGCTAGAATTGTACTGGTGTCTCTCCTACAGCTAGATGTACTGGTGTCTCTCCCTACAGCTAAATGTACTGTGTGTCCTCCCTACAGCTAAATGTACTGGTGTCTCTCCTACAGCTATATGTACTGGTGTCTCTCCCTACAGCTAGATGTACTGGTGTTCTTCCTACAGTAAATGTACTGGTCGTTCTCCTACAGCTAAATGTACTGGTGTTCTCCCTACAGCTAGATGTACTGGTGTCTCTCCCTACAGCTAAATGTACTGTGTCTTTCCCTACAGCTAGAATGTACTGGTCTCTCTCCTACAGCTAGATGTACTGGTGTTCTCTCCCCTCCAGCTAATGTACTGGTGTCTTCCCTACAGCTAGAATTACTGGTGTCTCTCCCTAACAGCTAGATGTACTGGTGTCTCTCCCTACAGCTAAATGTACTGGTGTCTTCCTACAGCTAGATTGTACTTGGTGTCTCTCCTACAGCTAAATGTACTGGTGTCTCTCCTACAGCTAGAATGTACTGGTGTCTCTCCCACAGCTAAATGTACTGGTGTCTCTCCTACAGCTAAATGTACTGGTGTCTCTCCCTACAGCTAGATGTACTGGTGTCTCTCCTTACAGCTAGATGTACTGGTGTCTCTCCTACACTAGAATGTACTGGTGTCTCTCCCTACAGTAAGTACTGGTGTCTTTCCCTACAGCTAATGTACTGGTGTCTCTCCCTACGGCTAGATGTACTGGGTGTCTCCCTTACAGCTAGATGTACTGGTGTCTTTCCCTACAGCTAGAATGTACTGGTGTCTCTCCCTACAGCTAGATGTACTGGTGTCTCTCCCTACAGCTAAATGTACTGGTGTCTTTCCCTACAGCTAAAATGTAACTGGTGTCTCTCCCTACGCTAGATGTACTGGTGTCTTCCCTACAGCTAAATGTACTGGTGTCTTCCTACAGCTAGAATGTACTGGTGTCTCTCCCTACAGCTAAATGTACTGGTGTCTCTCCTACAGCTAGAATGTACTGGTGTCTCTCCCTACAGCTAAATGTACTGGTGCTCTCCCTACAGTAATTGTACTGGTGTTCTTCCCTACAGCTAGATTGATCTGGTGTCTCTCCTTACAGCTAATGTACTGGTGTCTCCTACATAGAATGTACTGGTGTCTCTCTCCCTACAGCTAAATGTACTGTGTCTTCCCTACAGCTAAATGTACTGGTGTCTCTCCCTACAGCTAGATGTACTGGTGTCTCTCCTACAGCTAGATGTACTGGTGTCTCTCCTTACACTAGAATGTACTGGTGTCTCTCCCTACAGCTAAAATGTGTCTCCACTGGTGTCTGTTCCTACAGCTAGATGTACTGGTGTCTCTCCTACAGCTAGAGTACTGGTGTCTCTCCCTACACTAAGATGTACTGGTGTCTCTCCCACAGCTAACTGTACTGGTGTCTCTCCCTACAGCTAGAATGTACTGGTGTCTCTACATAGATGTCTGGTCTCTCCCTACAGCTAGATGTACTGGTGTCTCTCCCTACAGCTAAATGTACTGGTGTCTCTCCCTACAGCTAAATTGTACTGGGTGTTTCTCCCTACAGCTAGATGTACTGGTGTCTCTCCTACAGCTAGAATGTACTGGTGTTCTCCCTACAGCTAAATGTACTGTGTCTCTTCCCTACAGCTAATGTACTGGTGTCTCTCCCTACAGCTAGATGTACTGGTGTCTCTCCTACAGCTAGAATTACTGGTGTCTTTCCCTACAGCTAACATGTACTGGGTGTCTCTCCCTACAGCTAGATGTACTGGTGTCTCTCCTACAGCTAATGTACTGGTGTCTTCCCTACAGCTAAATGTACTGGTGTCTCTCCCTAGCTAGTAATGTACTGGTGTCTCTCCCTACAGCTAAATGTACTGGTGTCTTCTCTCCTACAGCTAGAATGTACTGGTGTCTTCTAGCCTAAATGATACTGGTGTCTCCCTCACGCTAGAATGACTGGTGTCTCTCCCACAGCTAAATGTACTGGTTTCTCCCTACAGCTAAATGTACTGGTGTCTCCCTACTAGCTAGATTACTGGTGTCTCTCCTTACAGCTAGATGTACTGGTGTCTCTCCCTACATCTTAGAATGTACTGGTGTCTCTCCCTACAGCTAAATGTACTGGTGTCTTTCCCCTACAGCTAAATGTACTGGTGTCTCTCCCTACAGCTAGATGTACTGGTGTCTCCTAGCTAGATGTACTGTGTCTCTCCTACATCTAGAATGTACTGGTGTCTCTCCTACAGCTAAATGTACTGGTGTCTTTCCCTACAGCTAGAATGTACTGTGGTGTCTCTGCCTACAGCTAAATGTACTGGTGTCTCTCCCTACAGCTAATTGTACTGTGTCTCTCCTCCCGCTAGATGTATGGTGTCTCTCCCTACAGCTGAATGTACTTGGTGTCTCTCCTACAGCTAGAATGTACTGGTGTCTCTCCTACAGCTAATGTACTGTGTCTCTCCCTACATGAATGTATGGTGTCTCTCCTACAGCTAGATTATGGTGTCTCTCCTACAGCTAAATGTATCTGGTGTCCTCCCCTACAGCTAGAATGTACTGGTGTCTCTCCCTACAGCTAGATGTACTGTGTCTTCTCCCTACAGCTAGAATGTACTGGTGTCTCTCCCTACATAAGATGTACTGGTGTCTCTCCCCACACTAAATGTACTGGTGTCTCCCCTACAGCTAAATGTACTGGTGTCTCTCCCACAGCTAATGTACTGGTGTCTCTCCCTAAGCTAAATGTACTGGTGTCTCTCCCTACAGCTAGAATGTACTGGTGTCTTCCCACAGCTAATTGTACTGGTGTCTCTCCCACAGCTAAATGTACTGGTGTCTCTCCTACAGCTAAATGTACTGGTGTCTCTCCACAGCTAAATGTACTGGTGTCTCTCCTACAGCTAAATGTATTGGTGTCTCTCCCACAGCAAATGGTACTGGTGTCTCTACCCACAGCTAGATGTACTGGTGTCCTCTCCCACGCTAAATGTACTGCGTGTCTTTCCCTACAGCTAAATGTACTGGTGTCTCTCCCACAGCTAAATGTACTGGTGTCTCTCCCTACAGCTAAATGTACTGGTGTCTTTCCCCACAGCTAAATGTACTGGTGTCTTCCTACAGCTAGATGTACTGGTGTCTCTCCCCACATCTAAATGTACTGGTGTCTCTCCCTACAGCTATGTACTTGGTGTCTCTCCCTACACTAGAATGACTGGTGTCTTCCCGACAGCTAAATGTACTGGTTCTCTCCCTACAGCTAGATGTACTGGTTGTCTCCCTACACTAGATGTACTGGTGTCTCTCCCCACAGCTAAATGTACTGGTGTCTCTCCCTACAGCTAATGTACTGGTGTCTCTCCCCACAGCTAAATGTACTGGTGTCTCTCCCTACAGCTAGAATGTACTGGTGTCCTCCCACAAGCTAAATGTACTGGTGTCTCTCCCCACAAGCTAGATGTACTGGTGTCTCTCCTACAGCTAGATGTACTGGTGTCTCTCTCCCTACAGCTAGAATGTACTGGTGTCTCTCCCACAGCTAAATGTACTGGTGTCTCTCCCTCAGCTAAATGTACTGGTGTCTCTCCCCACAGCCTAAATGTACTGGTGTCTCTCTCTACAGCTAAATGTACTGGTGTCTCTCCCACAGCTAAATGTACTGGTGTCTCTCCCCACAGCTCAATGTACTGGTGTCTCTCCCTACAGCTAGATGTACTGGTGTCTCTCCCCAGTAAATGTACTGGTGTCTCTCCCTACAGCTAGATGTACTGGTTGTCTCTCCCACAGCTAAATGTACTGGTGTCTCTCCCACAGCTAAATGTACTGGTGTCTCTCCCCACAGCTATAATGTACTGGTGTCTCTCCCTACAGCTAGATGTACTGGTGTCTCTCTCCCCACAGCTAAATGTACTGGTGTCTCTCCCTACAGCTAGATGTACTGGTGTCTCTCCTACATCTAGAATGTATCGTGTCTCTCCTAGCAGTAAATGTACTGGTGTCTCTCCCTACAGCTAGATGTTACTGGTGTCTCTCCACAGCTAGAATGTACTGGTGTCTCTCCCTACAGCTAGAATGTACTGGTGTCTCTCCCTACAGCTAGATGTACTGGTGTCTCTCCCTACAGCTAGATTGTACTGGTGTCTCCCTACAGTGTGTCTTTCTCCCACAGCTAATTGTACTGGTGTCTCTCCCTACAGCTAGATGAACTGGTGTCTCTCCCTAAGGTAGATGTACTGGTGTCTCTCCTACAGCTAGAATGTACTGGTGTTTCCCTACACTAAATGTACTGGTCTCTCTCCCTACAGCTAGATGTACTGGTGTCTCTCCTACAGCTAGTGATGGTGTCTCTCCCTACAGCTAAATGTACTGGTGTCTCTCCCCGCTAGATTACTGGTGTCTCTCCCTACAGCTAGAATGTACTGGTGTCTCTCCCACAGCTAGAATGTACTGGTGTCTCTCCCTACAGCTAAATGTACTGGTGTCTTCCCTACAGCTAGAATGTACTGGGTGTCCTCTCCCACAGCTAAATGTACTGGTGTCTCTCCCTACAGCTAAATGTACTGGTGTCTCTCCCTACATCTAGAATGTACTGGTGTCTCTCCCTACAGCTAGATGTACTGGTGTCTCTCCCTACAGCTAGATGTACTGGTGTCTCTCCCACAGCTAATGTACTGGTGAATCTCTCCCTACAGCTAGAATGTAACTGGTGTCTCTCCTACAGCTAAATGTACTGGTGTCTTCCCTACAGCTAGATGTATGGTGTCTCTCCCCACAGCTAAATGTACTGGTGTCTCTCCCTACAGCTAGATGTACTGGTGTCTCTCCTACATCTAGAATGTACTGGTGTCTCTCCCTACAGCTAGAATGTACTGGTGTCTCTACCTACAGCTAGATGTACTGGTGTCGGTCTCTACAGCTAGATGTACTGGTGTCTCTCCCTACAGCTAAATGTACTGGTGTCTCTCCCTACAGTAGAATGTACTGGTGTCTCTCCTACAGCTAGATGTACTGGTGTCTCTCCCTACAGCTAAATGTACTGGTGTCTTTCCCTATAGAATGTACTGGGTCTCCTCCTACAGCTAGATGTACTGGTGTCTTCCCTACAGCTCAATGTACTGGTGTCTCTCCCTACAGCTAAATGTACTGGTGTCTCTCCCTACAGCTAGATTACTGGGTCTCTCCTAAGCTAGAATGTATGTGTCCTTCCCTACAGCACATGTACTGGTGTTTTAAGC
>NW_019944544.1:112866-115443 GCF_002910315.2 Salvelinus sp. IW2-2015 | reverse complement strand
GCCGCGGACTGCCCGTCTCTACAGTGGTTTTAGAGGAATTCTGCCAGTCTCTATAGTGGTTTATTAGGAGGGAATTCTGCCAGTTCTATAGTGGTTAAAAGGGGGAAATTCTGCCAGGTCTCTATAGTGGTTTATAGGGGGAATTCTTGCCAGTCTCTATAGTGGTTTATAGGGGATTCTGCCAGTCTCTATGTGTTTTATTAGGGGTTCTTGCCAGTCTCGTTGTATATTGGTTTATTAGGGGGGATTCTATGCAAGTTTCTTAGTGGTTCTTAGGGGAATTCTGCCCAGTCTTATATGGTTTAATCGGGGGAATTCTGCCCAGTCTCATAAAGTGGTTTATAGGGGGAATTTCTGCCAGTCCTGTACCTATAGTGTTTTAGGGGGATTCTGCTTTCAGTCTCTATGGTTTTATGGGGGAATTCTGCCAGTGGTGTGACTTATAGTTGGTTTTTAGGGATTCTGCCAGTTGGCTTATAAGATGGTTTATAGGGGGAATTCTGCCAGTCTGTATATGGTTTATAGGGTTGAATGTGTGCCAGATATCATAGTGGTGTGTATAGGGGGAATTCTAGCGCAGTTCTATAGTGGTTTATAGGGGGAATTCTGCCAGATCTCTTATAGTGTTATCAGGGAGGGGATCTGCCAGGCTCCATATAGTGGTTAGTTTCTAGGGGGAATTTGCCGTACATAATATAGTGGTTCTAGGGGGATTCTGGCCTTTGGTAGTCGTATAGATGGTTAATGTTTATAGGGGGAATTCTGCCAGTCTCTATAGTGGTTTATAGGGGAATTCTGCCAGTCTCTATAGTGGTTTATAGGGGGAATTCTGCCAGTCTCTATAGTGGTTCATAGGGGAATTCTGCCAGTCTCTAAAGTGGTTTATAGGGGAATTCTTCCAGATTCTGGGTGATTCTGCAACTTCGGGCACTTTGGCCATGCAAACTTTCAGAAATTAAAACTTATTCAAACACCATTTTACCAGTAATGTACGTGTCTTTGATTTGTCTAGAAACAATATCTGATAATGGCTACGATCTTACTATTCAGGAATTTATATATTTTAGTCATTTTTCCCAGTGTCACGACTTCCGCCGAAGTTGGCTCCCCTGCCTGTTTGGGCGGTGCTCGGCGGTCGTCGTCACCGTCCTACTAGCCGCCACCGATCCCTTTTTCGTTTATCTGTTTGTTTTCTCTTATTAGTTTCAGCTGTGTTTCTGTTGTTTTCGGTTAATGAGCTTCCCTATATTTGGTAGGTAGACCCGCCCTTGTTTTGTGCGGGATTGTCTTTATTTTGTTACGTGTGTTCATTGTAGGCTGAGGTGTATTTTCTTTCTTTCACTTGACACCCTGTGGTTTTTGGGTTGTCACGTTGTATGTCCGCGCCCTGTATTTGTTGGGCTTATATTTTGTGTGTGCCTTAGTAAAGAGCACTATACCCCCAGTGGAACTCTCTATGCGTCTGATTCCTGCACCCACCTAGTCCCGCGTGACACCCAGACAGTCATAGACAAATGCCATTTCCATCACGTCATTAAACGTCCATTTCATTCATATCATTCAAATGATTTATACCGGATTTATTATACGTTTGTACATGAACTTGTTTTGAATATTATTTTAAGTGATTTTTAAGGTTTTCCTAATATGAATAATTCAACATGACACCTGAATGTATTAACTTGTCTTGGTGACAGCTGAAAACATTTATTTAGCATGAAAAGTATTTCCACCCAACCTTTTAGTGAGATTATGAGAACAACCATATGATTTCCATATCTAAACAAATAAATGTATGTCAATTATACATATTTTAATGAAACAGGCAGGGAGCAGGTCTCGAAAACCTCGACCTTCTAGCCCGAAGTCCAGGGCGTTATCGACTGTGGCGCAAAAGCATGCTCGAGCGGCAGAGTCGATATCCGCGCTTATTAACCCAGGGTCGTTACAATAATATACCCATTTACCTCAAAAATGTGGGTTGTGATGGAAATGACAAGGTGTGGGTGGAAATGACAAGGTGGGGTGGAAATGACAAGGTGTGTGTAACGCTCTTCTACTTCGTCCTCCTCATCAGACGAGGAGAGGCGAGAAGGATCGGATGACCAAAACGCAGCGTGGTAATTTGACATTATATTTATTTAAAGAAAAGACGAAAAAACACGGAAACACTTTAACCCACTACAAAACAACAAACGAAGTAGACAGACCTTGACTTACGAACTTACATACAACGAAGAACGCACGAACAAGTACAGACTACAAATAAATGAACGAACGAACGATACAGTCCCGTATGGTGCAATAACGACACAGACACAGGAGACAACCACCCACAACAAACAATGTGAAACCACCTACCTTAATATGGTTCTCAATCAGAGGAGATGAAAACCACCTGCCTCTAATTGAGAACCATATCAGGTCACCCATTAACCAACATAGAAACACATAACATAGAATGCCCACCCACACTCGGGCCCTGACCGACTAACACATACAAAAACAACAGAAAACAGGTCAGGAACGTGACAGTGTGGGTGGAAATGACAAGGTGTGGGTGGAAATGACAAGGTG
>NW_019944544.1:108075-109846 GCF_002910315.2 Salvelinus sp. IW2-2015 | reverse complement strand
ACATCTGTCCGGCACGCTCTGTAATTTAGACTTAAATAAAAACTATATATAGTCAGTATCCTAAGTCAACACGTTTGGACATCACCTTCTCCATTCAAGGGTTTTTCTTATTTTTACTATTTTCTACAATTGTAGAATAAAGGAAGTATATAAACTGTTGAATAACAGATAACTTTGAAGTAACCCCCCAAAAAATTATAAATATTTGAGATTCTTCAAAAGTTAGCCACTCTTTGCCTTGGATGACAAGCTTTGCACACACATCTGGCATTTTCTCAACGAAGCTTCATGATAACATGCTTTTCCAACAGTCTTGAAGGAGTAGTGGTGGTAAATTGTCCTGTTTTGAGAAACAAAATGACAGTTCCGGACTAAGCGGCAAACCAGATGGGATGGCGTATCACTGGCAGAATGGTATGGAGTAAGCAATGCTGGTTACAGTGTGGAGCTTGATTCTACAATTAATACTGAAAGTGTCACAACGCAAAGAACCCACACAACCATCACAACCTCCTCCTCCATGTCCTTTCAAGGTGGGAACCCACACATGCGGAAAATCCATCAGTTCTACATACTCTGCCAATCTCACAAAGAAGTTAAAATAGTAGAATACCCACAAAGTTGCATTTCGAAACTTGTGCAATCAGCAATTTTCCTCTTGTTTATACATGTCACTCACAGTCTTATCACAGCCACTACATCAAAGGGAATTCTCCCCTATACCGAACACATCTACTAGCATGTTACTTTTACATTTAAGTCATTTAGCAAGACCGCTCTTATCCCAGAGCGACTTACACAATTGGCTACACCTACAGAATAAATTCAAACCAACCTATAGACCAGCTCGAGATGAATGCTTTTGCCAACAGTCTTGAAGGAGTTCCTCACATATGCTTCTGAGACACATTTTTGGCTGCTGCTTATCCCTAGTCACACCTCGCTAGGTGTTGGACGGTCAGCAACTCGAGAGCCGCAAGACGATTCTCAACTGGGGTTTGCCATGTTGGTTGGGTGATTGTGGGGTGGCCTGTCACTCTGGACTGCGCAAGTCAATCCTCACTACTCCGACTTCTTGGTTCAGATAGTCGCTTACGCAGCCTGGAGTAGTGTTTGGGGTAATTGCTCCGTTGAATACAACAAACATGATAAGTCTGCCACACTAAGCCTGCCAAACAGATGGGATGGGCGTATCACTGCCAGAATGGTAATGGTGAGCAATGCTGGTTAAAGTGTGCCTTGAATTCCTAAATAAATCATGACAGTGTCAGGAGCAAAGAACCCCCACAACCCATCACACCTCCTACTCCATGCTCATACGTGGAAACCACATGGGAAATCATCATTCAACTACCCTGCGTCTCCATAGGAGACCATGCGGTTTTGCAACAAAATCTGGCAAAATTTGGGACTCATCAGACCAAGAGGACAATTTCCACCAGTCAATTCCGTTGCTCGTGTTTCTTGCCCGAGAAAAGTCTCTTCTTATTATTATTGGTGTCCTTTAGTAGTGGTTTCTTTGCAGCAATTCGACCATGAAGGCCTGCTTCTGCAGCAGAGGTAACTCTGGGTCTTCCTTTCCAGTGGCGGTCCTCATGAGAGCCAGTTTAATCATAGCGCTTGATGGTTTTTGAGACTGCACTTAAAGTAATTTGCTATTTGCTTATTTGAGTTGTTCTTGCCATAATATGGACTTGGTCTTTTAACAAATAGGGCTATCTTCTTTATACCACCCCTACCTTGTAACAGCGCAACTGATTGGCTCAAATGC
>NW_019944544.1:99484-105142 GCF_002910315.2 Salvelinus sp. IW2-2015 | reverse complement strand
GAGAGAAGAGGAAAAACTCATTCTGATTGCTCGGCCTGGCTCCCCAGTGGGTGGGCCTATGCCTACGCCCCTGCCCAGTCAAGTGAAATCCATAGATTAGGGCCTAATGAATAATTTCAATTGACTGATTTCCTTCTATGAACTGTAATTCAGTAAAACCATTGAAATTGTTGCATGTTGCATTTATATTTTTGTCAGTAATAGATACACAATTAATATTCTGGTATTTTGAATCACCATGATTAGTTCCCATTGTATGGATCGACTCCTGACTCCATTCAGTAGTTCTTGATCAAAGGTTTCCAGCGATACTGAGAAGTGTAATGTATGAAGCAGGTAAATTAATTACAAAGAGTTGATCTAGAAGTGTAGTATGAAGCAGGTAATTAATTACAAGAGTTGATCTGAGAAGTGTAGTATGAAGCAGGTATAATTACATTACAAAGAGTTGATCTGGAAGTGTAGTATGAAGCAGGTAAATTACATTACAAAGAAGTTGATCTGAGAAGTGTAGTATGAAGCAGGTAAATTACATTACAAAGAGTTGATCTAGAAGTGTAGTATGAAGCAGGTAAATTACATTACAAAGAGTTGATCTGAGAAGTGTAGTATGAAGCAGGTAAATTACATTACAAAGTAGTTGATCTGCAGAAGTGTAGTATGAAAGCAGGTAAATTACATTACAAAGAGTTGATTGAGAAGTGTAGTATGAAGCAGGTAAATTACATTACAAAGAGTTGATCTGAGAAGTGTAGTATGAGCAGGTAAATTACATTACAAAGAGTTGATGAGTGTTCCTGACTTCACTAGTTGGTGACACATGCATTATATTTAAACTTTAGCTCCATCTAGTGTATCTATTTTGACATCTCTATGGGCTGGGCCAGGTACTCTTTTTCCACATAAGGGTGCATAGCCTTTTAGATGGGAGCATTACAAAGGGACATAGAGAGTCAGTTCGACCACAAACTAGCAGCTGTTAAATATCAGCATCAATACAAAATCAAAGATTCACAGAATAAATAACTGCTTTAGTTGCCTTCCTTCACACTCTCAGGACCGTAGCTACACATGAAGACACCGATGTCCGGACCTCTGTAATTTAGATTGAATAAAAACTATATATACAGTACAGTCAAAACGTTTGGACACACCTTCTCATTCAAGGGTTTTCTTTTATTTTTTACTATTTTCTACGTTGTAGAATAACAGGAAGATATAAAAAAATGTGAAATAACAAATTCTAAAATAAATCATTGACAGTGTCACGGCAAGAAAACCCCCACACCATCACACCTCCTACTCCATGCTTCACGGTGGGAACCACACATGCGGAAATCATCAGTCCATATACTCTGCATCTCACAAAGACATGGCGGTTGCAACCAAAATCTAAATTTGGACTCATCAGACCAAAGGACAGATATCCACCAGTCTAATGTCCGTTGCTCGTGTTTCTTGGCCCGAGAAAGTCTCTTATTATTATTGGTGTCCTTTAGTAGTGGTTTCTTTGCAGCAATTCGACCATGAAGGCCTGCTTCTGCAGCAGAGGTAACTCTGGGTCTCCTTTCCAGTGGCGGTCCTCATGAGAGCCAGTTTAATCATAGGCTTGATGGTTTTTGAGACTGCACTTAAAGTAATTTGCATTTGCTTATTTGAGTTGTTCTTGCCATAATATGGACTTGGTCTTTTAACAAATAGGGCTATCTTCTTTATACCACCCTACCTTGTAACAGCGCAATGATTGGCTCAAATGCCTTAAGAAGGAACGACATTCCACAAATTAACTTTTAACAAGGCACACTGTTAATTGAAATGCATTCCAGGTGACTACCTCGTGAAGCTGGTTGAGAGAATGCCAAGAGTGTGCAAAGACGTCATCAAGGCAAAGGGTGGCTAGTTCGAAAAATCTGAAAATATAAAATATAACACTTTTTTTGGTTACTATATGATTCCTTATGTGTTATTTCATAGTTTTTGACGTCTTCACTGCTATTCTACAAAGTAGAAAATAAAAAATAAAAGAAAAACCCTTGAAATGAGTAGGTGTATCCAACTTTTGACGGTTACACATATATATTAGGAGGGGCTTTATTTTCGGCTGGCGTAGGTGGTGCTAGTGTGAAATGCACGTACGTTCGTTGGCAATTTCGACCTGTTAAAGTCAGCGCTCTGCTATTTTCAAACTGTTGCGCAAGGATTGGTAATTTACCGGTCTTATATCAGCTTGTTTGCGTTCAGATGGAAACGTTAATGGGATCCAAAGTGGTCATTTCAGGCAGTGCTGTAGGGATATTTAAATACCAACAAAGCTGGTGTTAATGCTATTATGGCATGAATTTTGACAGCGGAGGCGGGAACCTATCCAGTAATCAAGGCTGTTGATAAAGAGTTTGTTTGTCTCGTGAAACCGACTGGAAATGCATCTTATTCAACACAGCTGTATTAAAAGGTKAAGTTTGAGKGGAGTAAAATAGTGAGTTGACATTTGCTGACRTTTTTATATTGTWGGCAGGCCTACATTATTTTWGCCATGTAGCTCCGGTTTTGGGCGTGAGTAAAAACACTCCATCATGTAGGCTACATGTGTCCAGGCCCATCATGAAACTAGATATGAGAACCTCAGTGAATACCTCGTATTTAGAAGTTATGATCGTGTAACAATATCGTGTTTTCCGTTTCTTATGTTCAAAACACAAGCCCTCCATAGGCTACACTTTACCCTAGGCTGGTTCAACAGCAATGTCTTGTGTCTTTTCTACACTGGCGATTTTATATCATTACATTTTACATAATTGTTGTTGTTAAAAAAATGGTTCCTTGTTTTTCGTTCATTAAAAAAAAATACTCATTCGAATGATTCACTATCGTGATTCACCACCCACAACTTGTTTATTCATCAAAACCTATCCCTTTCGCGCCAGAACTTCGCCCATCATTCTTGGTTGTGAAAATAGAAAACTATTTCTGACACAAGCCCTAACCTACAGCTCCACCAGCAGCGCTGAGATTTACCATTGCATTAGGTTTGTTCAAATAGAGCCAGGGGTCTCAACTTGCTGTTAAGAGTTAGAATAGTAGAATACACAACGAGCAATTTCCAAACTTGGTTGTAAATCAGCAATTTTCCTCCTGTTATGTCTCCCACTGACAGTCACTCAATCATCCCACCATGTCAGTTTTAGTCTACATGAAGTTGAAACAAGCAACCATGCTGCCATACACACCATAATAAGACAGGAAGCCAAAAACACTCTTCACTATTCAGAAAGGGCAGAGTAAAACAATCCATCCATCTTTCCCGGTATGTATTATAGCTTACCATGTTGCTACCAGGAGAACCATTTATATGAACTTTTATAAGGCTTGCCCATTTTGATAGCTCAAACAAGGAAGTGAAAGACTTGACTGCCAAGCCGTAGTACAGCTGGTCTACGGTGCTCCTGCCGCTGACTGCTGTCTTCACCTGTAGCAGTGCGTGGGTAAAATCACTGGTGAAGCTCCAAACAAAAAATAAGCGATGTTACAACATATGTGTTGTGATAATTGCGTTGTTTGCTCTATAACCTGTTCATTCATATGCCTTGCGATCGTGATATATACAATCAAATGTTATTGGTCACTTACACGTGTTTAGCAGATGTTATTGCGGCTGTTGCGAAATTGTGTTTCTAGCTGTGACACTGCAGTAATATCTAACAAGTAATGTCGAGAGGCCCAGACAGTAGAAGACACAGCAGCAGAAAAAGTTCAACCACACGTTGGTTTTATCAAACGTGCCATCCGGGTAAGGGGAAGTGTCTAACAAGTGCAGCCGCTCCGGATCTCAACCAACATGTGGTTTAGATCTGGAGCGGCTTCACATTTTGGCGCTTTTCTCTGAGAGCCACTCCCACTACACTCCTCCCGCTTACCCTGATTATAAAATACAAAAGGTGAGTGTCCAGACTAAGAAAAGGACAGTACAAGTCGTCCCTATAAAAACCAGCTACAACTTATTTTCTACTCACTGACACTAAGCCATCCAGAGAAGCCAGAAGGAAGCTGTTAACCCCCTGAAGACCGCTACTGCTGAGCAGAATAGGCAGTCAAACACATGTTATTTAACACGGAACGGAACCCTCACAGAAATCTGGAATAGATTGCAGACATTTCGTTAGTTATAGCTGCTATCAACAACAGACGTTATGAAGCTTTGCGCACCAAAGGCCAGCAATCTACAATGAATTGTTTTTGGAAGACAGTGTTTATCGCTGTTTACCACCATGTGTTTTTCTACATTACGGAATCCTCCGTGCTTTCTACAATTACAGTCGTTTTGAATGACACTGTCACACTCCGCTTCTTTGGATCATGTCACGGTGATGTCGAATGGAAGCATCGCCATGAGAGTAAATCAACAGGTGTTACACACACCACGGTCGCTACACTGCACCAAGGAGATTTCACTCCCGGAGTGGGCTTTGAGAACAGGGTTAAACGCGGGGATGGAGACCTCTATCTCAACATCTCCTCTGTTGTATTTAATGACAACGGGTGGTTTGAGTGTCACTGCGGTAAGACTCAAGAAGATGTACAGTTTGTAGTTTTATTCTCCATTGTTGTAGGTAAACCTGCTCTTGTTGGATCTAATTTTCAACTCAACTTCTATGGATTAACAATATACAGAAGAAACAACGCTCTGAAAGTGAGGTCAACGTCTACTGTGAAAAGGATGGACAGACCGTAATGAATGTCACGGCAGGAATATAAGTATGGTCCTCGGTTTGAGAACTGGGATTCTTGGTCCAACGATGCTTATAGACAGGGACACATTTCTCTCTCTTCCACTGACTTGAGCCGTTCTGATCAGGGACATACTGTGCCTCCTCGGCCCTGACAAACAGACGAGAGGAATATCCAGACTATGTTCTCTCACTGTCACTACTAAGAGAAACTGTTCTGAGGAACAGGAACCCAGTTAATGGATAAAAATAGTGTTAGCATTTGCAGTATTAGGGTGTGTGAGTTTTCTACTTCAGAATGTGGCCTCAGTGGTCCAGAAGGAACTTTTCAGGATTTATCTTTCGTCGCAGCCCCAGGGATCACCATAGCCTTCAAAAGAGTCCCAACAGAGTTTCTGATGGTCATAGTGATGAGATACCATGTGTCTGAGAGGGAGAAAGAAACCAGAGAGGTGAATGGATCCTCTACCATCATAGAGATGGAGGAGTTACTCTAGCCTGGTCCAGACCTGTGTGTGTGTTGTGTGTGTGTTGTGTGTGTGTGTGTGTGTGGTGTGTGTGTGTGTGTGTGTGGTGTGTGTGTGTGTTGTTGTGTGTGTGTGTGTGTGTGTGTGTGTGTGTTGTGTGTGGTGTGTGTGTTGTGTGTGTGTGGTGTGTGTGTGTTGTGTGTGTGTGTGTGTGTGTGTGTGTTGTGACAATAAAGCTGTCAAATCCATTTTACATTTGTATTCATTGTGTATCCAAGTTTAATTTGGATTATATACTGAATTGTCAGATCACAAAGGATATTTGGTAGTGCAGAATTCATTCATGATTAATGTTCCACATCAAATGACAAATACAAACCTTCAATGTTTGTCTACAAGATCAGACACAAAACAACAAAACATTTAACTAGGTGGTTTACAATATGTGTGAGGATGGATGTTTGGAC
>NW_019944544.1:90841-93628 GCF_002910315.2 Salvelinus sp. IW2-2015 | reverse complement strand
AAAGGAAGTCGCCAACAGAGTTCTGATGGTCATAGTGATGAGATACCATGTGTCCTGAGAGGGAGAAAGAAACCAGAGAGGTGAATGGATCCTCTACCATCATAGAGATGGAGGAGTTACTCTAGCCTGGTCCCAGACCTGTGTGTGTGTGTGTGTGTGTGTGTGTGTGTGTGTGTGTGTGTGTGGTGTGTGTGGGTGTGTGTTGTGTGTGTGTGTGTGTGTGTGTGTGTTGTGTGTGTGTGTGTGTGTGTGTGTGTGTGTGTGTGTGTGTGTGGTGGTGTGTGTGTGTGTGTGTGTGTGTGGTGGTGTGTGTGTGTGTGACAATAAAGCTGTCAAATCCATTTTACATTTGTATTCATTGTGTATCCAAGTTTAATTTTGGATTATATACTGAATTGTCAGATCACAAAGGATATTTGGTAGTGCAGAATTCTATTCATGATTAATGTTCCACATCAATGACAAATACAAACCTTCAATGTTGTTCTACAAGATCAGACACAAAACAACAAAACATTTAACTAGGTGGTTTACAATATGTGTGAGGATGGATGTTTGACAAGGTACAACATAGTAAAAATATTATGTATTATTTGAAAAAATCCTAAATGAGACGAATATTTTTTTAACCTTTATTTAACTCACCAAGTCAGTTTAGAACAAATTCTTATTTACAATGAAGACATACACGGGCCAAACCCGGACAACACTGGGCCAATTGTGTACCACCCATGGGACTCCCAATCACGGCCGGTTGTGATACAGCCTGGATTCAAACCAGGTGTCTGTAGTGAGACCTCTAGCGCTGAGATGCAGTGCCTTAGACCGCTGCACCACTCGGAAGCCCAAATGTAGCATTGTAGTCCACAGATTCATAACTAAGCTGCACACTCAGCTGAAAAAAACTGATAAAATGCAGGAAAAAATATATGAATTTGTCTTTTCWTTCAAAGGCAACAATAAAGGTGCTACTCTGTCGTTCATTTAGTACTTAACTTGGTGATGGAAAAGGAACATCCAACACGCCTCTTTCATATACATTACATTCCCATGCAGCTCTACACTAGTCTGATCCCAGAACAGTTTGTGCTCTCATTATGAAGACGTGACAGTACCATTAAGGAGTTGGTAAGAGATCAGAAACAGACTGACACCCAGGATAACTAGTTTTCACATTTCTCACATGCAAATACTGTCTGTCTCCTAACATTTGTCCTTCTAGTGCTGTAATAGTTACATTGTGGAACTTGCCTAAAACATGATTTTGGACCATGCTCAAAGAACACAGTTTAAAAATATATTTCACACTTGTAACACACAAATGGTACAAACTGTCTGATGTATTTCATCTTTTATCCACACAACAGTTCTATCCTGATTAGTGTTAGAGAAATTCTCAACTGTATTTTAAATTAAACAAACTTGAGTTATTAAAGTGTGAAAACAGTCCAAGACTAAGGCCCTGATCCAAGCTGAGGCCCTGGGCCCTACATCAGGGTTGTCAAACTCATTCCATGGAGGACTGAGTGTATGCTGGTTTTTGATATTTCCCTTCACTTTGTGTCCAATTAAGACCCAGACAACCAGGTGAGGGGAGTTTCTAACTAATCAATGACCTTAATTGATTAATCAGGTATAAGAGAGGGGTGAAAACCTGCAGACACTCTGCCCTCCATGAATGAGTTTGACACATGTGCCCTATATTCTCAGATGGCAGGGATGTAAGCAGTGATGTATAACCCCTGGCTCATCAGGCCATGCAGATGGAGATGGTAGACTATATGTCTCTCTTGTCATTATATGTTGCCCTAGAAGACTGAATAAACCCCTGGCATAAAGTATCCTAACCAGGACCAAGCTATCCAAAAGCGAAACGTAGCCTACACATGCCAAGCACCGCTGAATCTCTACCGAGCAAGCTATAACCTATACTACTTTACCAGTTACATTTACACGTCCAAAACAGGGTTAATTAACTACATTCGTTTACTTATATTTGTGAACGTATTAGTGTTAATGTAACGTTCTTATTAAAAAATATTGCATCACAGAACTCTGGAACAAAAACAGCAGCAGTCTAACCTCGGTAAGGGGAGGAGCAGTCCATACTCGGGAAACGTTAAGGAGGAGGAGTCTAGAGCCGAAAGAAGCCTATTTAGTGACGTGCTGGCTCGCGGATATAACGTTTGAAAAATTAAACGAGAGCCGCACACTAGGAGCTCAGATGCATAATTTAAGGGGGAGGAGTCACCATCTTACCCATTTATAAAATGTTTGCTGAGAAAGGATCATAACTAATGTTTCTGAGAAAGAAGCGACAAGGAAGCTGCCAACAACACAAAGTAGCTGATGCCAGATTGAGTGTTTGAGCATTGCCAGAGAGAACTCCTTGGCCCCGAACCCCAGCAGGCCACAGGACCAAAACGGCCAACCCAGCCCCTGGTAGACACAAGCAACCCTTGCCCCCCCCAGCCTCCAACAGACAGGCCCGACTCCTGGACCCCAACAGCCAGCCTGGGCCCCCTGACCCCAACTTCCGCCGGCCCCCCAAACGTCCAGCTTTGCTCACCGCTGTCCAGCATTCTACCATGAACTGTTTTTGGAAGACCTTTTTTATCGCTTTTTCACAATGTGTTTTTCTACGTTGCTGAATCCTCTGTTCTTTCTACAATTACAGTCGTTTTGAATGAGTGTCACACTGCCCTTCTCTGGATCATGTCACGGTGATGTCGATGGAAGCATCGCCATGAGAGTAAATCAACAGGTGTTACACACACCGACGGTGGC
>NW_019944544.1:73464-85325 GCF_002910315.2 Salvelinus sp. IW2-2015 | reverse complement strand
GAGTCTGCTGCAGAGGACAAGTTCATTAGAGTTAACTGCACCTTAGAAATTGCAGCCAAATAAATGCTTCACAGAGTTCAAGTAACAGACACATCTCAACATCAACTGTTCAGAGGAGACTGCGGGAATCAGGCCTTCAAGGTCGAATTGCTGCAAAGAAACCACTACTAAATGACATCAATAAGAAGAAGAGACTTGCTTGGGCCAAGAAACAAGCTCAATGGACATCAGACTGGTGGAAATCTGTTCTTTGGTCTGATGAGTCCAAATTTGAGATTTTTGATTCCAGGCTGTGTTGCAGCTGATCGGGAGACACATGAGGCGCGCACAATTGGCCCGGGTTAGGGGAGGTTTGGCTGACGGGATGTCCTTGTCCAATCACGCTCTAGCGAGTTTGTATTAAGTATGTTATAATGCACTCAATTAACAGCTTTCAAACACAGGTTAGAAACAGGAATTCTGGGAAAAATACATTTCTGGACATCACAAATATATGTTTGCTTACTAATCCAATAGTTGCACCTATAATACAGCGACATTGTTTGGTACAAGTTCACTTTCTCATCCATAGCCTTAAAACGCAAGTGGAAGTTGGCCTAGCTGTTACCTCACATCTGAAGGCTGGGGTTCATTTAGGACATCTTCTACTGCGGATCGATAAAATATCCCCATGATTATGAACACACTTCCTCAATTCAAATATATTATGCGACACTATACCAAATATGGTTTGGTATGGTTTAGAAACTTGGGAACCAAGCTGGAGTTATTACTGTAACCTGTTATCACCTGGACTGTATTTTGACGCCTAAAAACAACTCAGGCTTCTGTCATAGATTGCAATTATAGAAAAAAAAGAAAGAATTAGAGGGCAGTTTGGAAAACGGACATTCTGGGTAATAAATACATAACCAACGTCTTCTCTTAATACTAGTCCAGTGTAAATAGGACTATAGCCTTAATAATATCTCCTGCAGAAGTAAGCATTTTGCAGTAAAATTAAAACTGAATGTAGGCAAAGTTTGGACTTGGGAACAGGAGTGGAGAAATATATATTTTTACGTCTGCATCTTGAGAGAATGCAATGCTCATGAGATAACATCTGTAGACGATGATGTCTCTTCATCATAACAGCAGTCTTCTAGGGCAACATATAATGACAGAGAGACATATAGTCTACCATCTCCATCTGCATGGCCTGATGAGCCAGGGTTTATTCACGTCTCTAGGGCAACATATAATGACAAGAGAGACATATAGTCTACATCTCCATCTGCATGGCCTGATGAGCCAGGGTTTATTCAGTCTTCTAGGGCAACATATAATGACAAGAGAGACATATAGTCTACCATCTCCATCTGCATGGCCTGATGAGTATGACTATTAACCGAGACTCTGACAATGCAGATGACAGTCCGTTTCATAACAGAATAAAGACTGAAGATACCACAGCCACCGCATCACATGGAATTCTGCATAACCAGCCGCGATAGCAGCTTTGATCAGCTATGCCAAGAGCAGAACCTTCTGGACGGATCAAACAAGGAAATGAAAGACGCTCGTCCTTCGAGCCAAAACGAGCGACACCCCACATAGCAGAGCTGCTCAGCGGCTTCACCTGCCGCTGACTGTCGTCTCCTCACACAGCCCAGACGTTATTCTCCCGTCCGGCAACACTACAACTGCCAGTTGAAATCAAACCATTTTCAGCGTCAAACCAGCAGACTAATCCTTCTACCATTACCCATATCAACCATGTCCCTGTGTCCTCAGTATCCTTTTCTCATAAATCACAATATCGCTGCCTACACTATCATTTTATACATTATGCCATTATATTCCTGTGGTACATAAATTATCTGACAGTTATTTTAAGTTTGTTCTAGTAGTTTATTCAATTTTATTCAAGTAGTATATTTCCCATTTGCGAGTATTAACAGTAATACATACATCGGATTTCTTCGTCGGAGATCTCTCTCATATAGTACATAGCACATACAGGTATACAGTAAAGAAGTCATGAACAACAATTAAAATAGCAGAGTGGTAAGATTATAATAAAACTACAATCATAAATGCTAAAGTGTTAAAAACAGCAGTCAGATAAAAGCTATTCTTGATCCTGGTAGTGGAGGTGCTGCTGTCCTTCCTCCACACAGTAAGCCTGTCGGACTGTCCTGTACCTCCCTCTGGATGGCAGTGGTGGAAGAGTAGAGAGAGAAACCGATGAAGTGTGTAAGTCATGCTGGTGGCTGGTAGCAGAGTCGAGTAGAGAGGAGAGAGAGATCTTGGATCCACAGAGCGATAGCCGTACAGAATATTCCCTTTACTCAATATCTGACGGTCCATAGACTAGAGGGAAAGAGAGATGGTGAGAGACTGGTCCGTTCAGAGAACAGGGGGAAAACAGCTCAAGGATCTCCTCCATATCTCTTACAACATTATGCGTTTCCAACCAGTAGCGGGGTAAGTCTGGGTGAAAATGATAGTGTCAACAAATCAGATGCCTGTCGCCGCGGAGTGTAGGTAGTGGAGGTGAGGTGGCGCAGTGTGTGGAGTCGCACCGGTTGCACAGTTGAGTAGTTGGGGTGGCAGCGGAGTGCGCGTAATGTGGGTGTCGGTAGAGGCGGTAGTTGGGGCAGCCTTCTGACACTGAGGAAGTGAAAGACTCTCGGCCGAAGAGCCTTAAAGAGCTAAAGCCCATATAGCGGAGGTGTTCGGGGCTTCACTGGCAGTGCTCCCGATACGCTCACAGCCCAGCCGTTCTCCTCCTGACCGACACCACTACAGCTGCTACTCGGAGTTATTAAACGCTTTTTCATCGTCAAACCAGCAGACTAATCCAACTACCATAACGATGTCTCTGTGTCCTCTGTTCCTTTTCTTAAATACCATCATATATACACAATATCATTATATACATTATACTATCGTTATATTTCTGTGGTACAGAAATTATCTGACAGTTCCAAACTCAATCAGAAGCTTTTCTACGTTTTTTCAAGTAGTTTAATCCATTTATTCAAGTAGTATATTTGCCATTTGCAAGTATCTATTAAAAGTACTACATTGGAATGATTCGGGACTCTCTCACATACAGTAGGTCTACATTCTTCCAATGAAGAATTCCAATGTATTACTTTTAATACTTGCAAATGGAAAAATACTACTTGAATAAACTTATTTAATAAACTCCTTGAATAAAGTAGAATTCTTTTGATTTGAGTTTGTTACTGTCAGATAATTTATGTACCAGAGAAATATAACGATAGTAAGTGTATATCATGATATGTGTATACATGATGATATTTAGGAAAAGGGAACAGAGGACACAGGGACATGGTTATTTGTGGTAGTGATTAGTCTGCTGGTTTGACGATGAAAAAGCGTCTTGCCTCCGACTAGAATCTCGAGTGTTGCCGGTCAGGAGAACGCGCTGGGCTGTGAAGGTATCCCGGAACTCCAATTTCTGGCCCACGAAAAAAACAAAGTTAATTAACTACATTATTTAGTATATTTGTGAAACGTATTAGTGTGTAATGTAAGAAAATAAAAATATATTGCATCCAGAACTTGAACAAAAAAACAGAAGCAGTATAAACCTTGGTAAGGTAAGGAGCAGCATTTTCGGATAAGGGAGATGAATCACCATCATCCCGAAGATCTTCCCTAAAGTGAGATTTCTATCTGCATAAAAGTGTGAGTAACAGCCGAAAAACGCCAAGCAACAACAAAGTTCCTGAAGCCGATTTTAGGGCGTGAGCACGCCAGAGAGAACTGCGTCGATTAGAAGGCGGGACGAGTCATCACCTTTTTCCTGTTGCACTTGTTGCACAATACTCCTTGTCTGATCCTATACATTTACCAGTGATGTTGAATGACAGGATCAAACTTCCCTTCCCTGGATCATGTCATGGTGTGTCTCGAGTGGAAGCATTTCAGGATACTGAAAGGACCTTCTGTAATAAGACGGTTGCTACATTTGATGGAAATAATTTAATCCCAGGAGAGGTTATGAGAACAGGGTTGAACTCCAGAAAGGAAACTTCTCTCTCACCATCTCCCCAGCGAGTACAATGACATGGGGGTATGGTGTTTCTGCAACAACAAGGTTTACAGATGTAAAACTAGAAGTCTTGGTCCCACTGAAATATCTGCCCATGTTGGAGGAAATGTCACACTTGCCTTCCATGGCTTAACTAAAAAATGGACAAAGGACAGTGAGATATATATCCAATGGATGAAAATGGACAGAATGTGTTACCATCAGGCAGGAATGTAACCTATGACCTGGGTATAAGGACAGGGTATTTTGTGTCCATGGATGTTTCCGAAAGGAAATATTTACTTATTTCACCGACCTACCCTTCTGATCAGGGGACATACTGTGTTCTTCGGCCCTGACCACCAGAGAGGAAATCCAGGAGCTGTCACTCTCACTGTCACTCTCGAGAGAAGAACGAGGACGACACAGAATGCCAACATGGGTGTTGGTGTTGGTGGGTGGTTGTTTTGGTGACCATCCTAGTTGCTGTTTTCTATTTTCTTGGAGGTAGATTGAAAAAAGAGGCTGTTGGTTAAAGAGAGGTGTTCAAGATCTCAATCAGTCCCTTCCAGAAGGGGAACAGGGAGGGGAGCATCTCTCTGTACTATAAGTGAAAGTGAATCAGAGACAGAAGAAGACAGGATTGGGACAAGACATGTTTTGTCCCCTATGCACCTGCTGTATCATCAGAGCCCTATCAGGACCCCCCTCTACCCCAGGCCTTGTTACCAAGACTACTGATGGACCTCCCTCACCCCAGGCCTTGTTACCAAGACTACTGATGGACCTCCCTCTACCAGGCCTTGTTACCAATGGTACTGATGAACTCCCTCTACCCAGGCCTTGTTACCAATGGTACTGATGGACCTCCCTCTCCCCAGCCGTTACCAAAGACTTATGATGGACCTCCCTCTACCCCAGGCCTTGTTACCAATGTACTGATGGACCTCCCTCCACCCCAGGCCTTGTTACCAATGGTACTGATGGACCTCCCTCTACCCCAGGCCTTGTTACCAATGGTACTGATGGACCTCCCTCTACCCCAGGCCTTGTTACCAAGGCTACTGATGGACCTCCCCTAATGTCTATTTCAGGAGTGTTTACTGTCTCCAATTTGTTTAATAAAATGTAAACTTAAACTTTTTGGTAGTTGAATGTGTTTTGTATTATCAATACATTTTCAACATTAAATGATGGATACATACCTCAAATGTATTCTACAAGATCCAGACACAAAACATCTGAATCAATGTTAAACTCATGTTTACAATATGTGAAGATGGATACTGTACCTCTGTGTGCTATGTAGGTCCACATGTGGGAGAGAGCTCCAACGAATCATTCCAATGATTACTTTTAATAGGTACTGCAAATGGAAAATATACTACTTGAATAAAATGGATTAAACTACTTGAAAAAACGTAGAAAAGCTTCCGATTGAGTTTGGAACGTCAGATAATTTCTGTACACAGAAATATAACGATAGTATAATGTATATAATGATATTGTGTATATATGATGGTATTTAAGAAAAGGGAACAGAGGACACAGAGACATCGTTATGGTAGTTGGATTAGTCTGCTGGTTTGACGATGAAAAAGCGGCTTAATAACTCCGAGTAGCAGCGTAGTGGTGTCGGTCAGGAGGAGAACTGCTGGGCTGTGAGCGATCGGAGCACTGCCAGTGAAGCCACCGAACACCTCCACATTATGGGCTTTAGCTCTTTAAGGCTCTTCGGCCGAGAGTCTTTCACTTCCTCAGTGTCAGAAGCCGCCCCAACTACACGCTCTTACTCGGGACACCCACATTACGCGCACTCCGCTGCCACCCCAACTACTCACAATGTGCAACCGGTGCGACTCCACACACTGCGCAGCCACCTGCACCTCCACTACCTACACTCCGCGGCGACAGGCATCTGATTTGTAAGACTCAAGATGTACAATTTGTAGTTTTACTCCCCATTGTTGTAGGCCAACCTGCTTACAATGGATCTAATTTTCAACTCAACTTCTATATCTTWACTAAAAAACAAACTCCTGACAGTGAGGTGTACGTCTGTTGCAGAAAGYATGAACAGACTGTGCTGAATGTCACGGCAGGGAATATAACCTACGGTCCTCGGTTTGAGAACTGGGATTCTTGGTCCAACGATGCRTATAGACAGGGACACATTTCTCTCTCTCTCACTGACTTGAGTCGTTCTGATCAGGGGACATACCTATGCCTCCTCGGCCCTGACAAACAGAGGAGAGGAAATCCAGATTCTCTCACTCTCACTGTCACTACCAGAGAAGACTGTTCTGAGGACACAGGAACCCAGTCACCATGGATAAAGATAATTTTTGCATTTGCAGTAGTAGGGTGTGTGACTTTTCTTACAGGCAGAATGTGGCCTCAGTGGTCCAGAATGAACTGTTCAGGATTTATCTTTCGTCGCAGCCCCAGGGGATCACCATAGCCTTCAYAAGAGTCCCAACAGAGTTCTGATGGTCATAGTGATGAGTTACCATGTGTCCTGAGAGGGAGAAAGACACCAGAGAGGTGAATGGATCCTCTACCATCATAGAGATGGAGGAGTTACTCTAGCCTGGTCCCAGACCTCTGTGTGTGTGTGTGTGTGTGTGTGTGTGTGTGTGTGTGTGTGTGTGTGTGTGTGTGTGTGTGTGGACGTGTTATACTATTCTTGTTGGGACAGGAGTCCCTACAAGAATGTAACAAAAGTAATAAAATTGACCACTGGTACATTTTGTGTATCCCCCAAGGTCAAATGCCTATCTTTAGGGTTTAGGGTTAAGGTTAGAATTGTTGTTAGGGTTAGAATTAGTTAATATTAAAGTTAGGAGCAGGTTAGTTTGTGGTTTAGGGTTAGGATAAAGTTTAGGTTTTTGGGTTAGGTTACGGGTTAAGTTCAGGGTTAGGGTTAGGGTTAAGAGTACGGGTTAGGATTTTTAAAAAAAGATTTGTAAATTTTTTGACAAGGGTTAGTTGTTTTGCATGTTAGGGAGAAACCATAGGGTATAAGTTGAATCGGACTAGAATTGAGTTATGTGCCCCACAAGGTTAATCCTGAGGCATGTAAGTACGACTGTTGTTGTAGTGTGTGTGGTGTGTGTAGTGCTTGGATGCTAGTGGTGGTGATGTGTGGTGCGGTGCCATACGTCCACATTAGATAGTAGGTACTATTTTTAACGAGATCTGAGTGGGTATGTATAACATTAATCAGAGTTTGAGTAGCTTAGCTGGGAACAAAAGAGATTTTTCCACTTTGGTCAGTTATGTCAATATTCAGTTTTCCTGCTTTCATCTCTCTGTAATTCTTAATACATCAATGTATAAATTGCCTGTTTTGGTTCCTGCTGTATTTGTAATATTATTGATATCTGGAACTTGATTATTGGTCATCCTGCAGATGTGAGAAGGATCAAATTAACACGGTGAAGGATTTCATGAGATAATGTATTTTCTATTATCATCTTTTAAGTTACAAGTTTAAATTTCATTTGCTTTTAAAATGAACGGTAGTTTATTATGAAATGTATGAATAAAATATTTGTTTCATTAAACTATTCTAATGATTTTTCTCCATCTCTTTATAAATTAAAGACATAAAGTTGTCAAATCCATTTACATTTGTATTCATTGTACATCAAGTTTAATTTTGGATTAATACTGAATTGTCAGATCACAAAGGATCATTGGTAATGCAGAATTTATTCATGATGTTCCTATCAAATGACAAAATACAAACCTTCAATGTTGTTTCTACAAGATCTAGACACAAAACAACATAAACAAAGCACATTTAACTAGGTGGCTTTGTACAACTATGTGTGAGGAATGGATGTTTGACAAGGTACAAACATAGCTAAAATATTTCTGTATTTATTGAAAAAAATCTTGTCACATTGAAATAATTTTTTTTTAACCTTTACTTAACGAACCACCAAGTCAGTTGTTAGGTAACAAATTCTAGATTATTTGAGAGAGTGGACGGCTCTAATGTGATACGCTCGTGGTCTTAACCGCCTTGTTCGAGAACGATATGATTAAAATCTTTGTCAGCTCGGAGGACTTCGATGTATTGGCAACCTCCTTACGTTGTTCACGTCCATGGTACCTCATCATGACCAGCACTACCAATTGCAGACGCCAAGCGAGTTTATGTCACACGCAAGACATAGTATTGTGATCCTCCCAGAAATGTATGTTCTTTCCCAGAATGCCTGTGCTTTCTAACCCTGTGTTTGAAGGTCTGTTCTATAAGTGTGAGTGAAATTATACACATTACACTACTTTCCTCTCCCCTCCCTTTCCCTACGCCCCTCTCCGCATTAGACAGTACCACAACGAGTTGATGTAGATTAATTCCTGACTCCTAGTTCGGACACCTCATCCATTATACTGTTTCAGAAACTGGGTTAAGAGAGCCAATCTAGTGTTATATCTGATTTTGAACATCAGCTTAATGGTCCTGGGAACACCGGTATATTCAGTTTCCAACCATCAAAGTATGCGACATTAGACGACTCTGATTTTATGAATGGGGTGAGGCATTTAAAACAAAAGGGACACAGAAGATTCAGATCGGACAAAAAATACTAGAACGCTGTTATATATTCACCAATCAATACAAAGCTCAACAAGATTCACAAAAAAATAACTGCTTTAGTTGCCCTCCTTCACACTCTACGCAGGAGCCGTAAGATATCACGAGAGAGACACCGAATGTCCGCAGGTAAACTGATAATATATTAATTGATAAATTATATAATTAGTACCTATGTGTAAAGGTTTTAGGAAACACTAACAATACTAGAGTACATTCACTATTTAGAAAATAAGACTCATCACTCCTAGAAAAGAGACAAATCATGTAGTAACCAAAAAGTGTTAACAAATCAAATATATATTGTTCGCTATCTGGAGATTCTTCCAAGTAGCCAAACTTTGCCTTGATGACAGCTTTGCACACTTTTTACATTTCATGCAAACCAGCTTCAGAGTGTATGTCACTGGAAATGCCATTTCACATTAGCACAGGGTGTTGGCCGTTCTTAAAGGTTAGAGCCAATTAGTTGTGTTTGTGACAAAGGTTGGGATATACAAGAAAGATCACGCCCTAAGTCCATAATTATGGCAAGAACAGCTCAAAAAAAGCAAAGAGAAATGACAGTCTCATCATTACTTTAAGACCGCGAAGGTGCAGGTCAATTTGAACAGTTTCAACGAACTTGAAAGTTTCTTCAAGTGTAGTTGCAAAAACCATCAAAGTGCGTTAATAATGAAATTCGGGTCTCAATGAGGACCGTCACAGGAAGGAAGACCCAGAGTTACATGTACATTTTACATTTAAGTCATTGTAGCCAGACTCTCTATCCAGAGCGACTTACAAATTTTTACCTGCAGAGGGATAAGTTCATTAGAGTTACAAAGCCCCAAGAAATTGCAGCCCAAGAATAATGCTTCGACAAGTTCAAGTAACAGATACACATCTTCAACGATCAATCTATGTTTCAGGAGGGAGTACTGTGGTGAATCAGGCTTCGATGTTTTGAGAGTTGCAGCAAAAGATAACTATTACTGAAAGTGACGACCTATATATAAAGAAGAGACCTTTGCTTGGGCCAAGAAACATGAGCAAATGGCATTAGACCAGTGAAATGTGTCATGTGGGTCCTGGATTCAAATATGAGATTTTTTGTTCAACAGCTAGCTGTGTCTGTTATTTTCCACCCTAAAAGCATGGAGGTGTTATGGGTGGGGGTGCTTTGCTGGTGTACACTGTCCTGTGATGATTCATGTTAGAAAATAGTCAGAAATAAAGAAAACCCCTTGAATTCGTAGGTCATTGAAGCTGTATAACACGTTTGACCGATAAAGTGTATACAGTATGAAGTCGGAAGTTTACATAAACCTTCAACAAATACATTTAAACTCAGTCTTTTTCACAATTCCCTGAACATTTTAATCAAAGTAAAAATTCGCTGTCTAGTTAGTTTTAGGAGAGAGAGAGTGAACGAATGTGAGAATGTCAGATATATAGTAGGATGACTATGTAGTTAGTGCAGACTTGTTATTACATACTGTTTTGACAATCACAAACCGTCTCGAGCACTAACTATTGGTAGTATTGCCTTTAAATTGTTTTAAACTTGGGTCCGAAACGTTTCGGGTAGTCCTTCCCACAAGCTTCCCGACAATCACACTTTGGGTGAAATTTGGCCACATATCCCCCTGTGACAGAAGCCTGGTGTAATGCCTGATGTCTGTTTGTGAAGGCCTCTCTTGCGCGCACTAACGCTTTTCTATTGGATGGAGAGGTCAGGCTTCGTGAGGTAGCCACGTCCCATGAACCTTGAACTTTGTTTGTCCTTTGAAAGGCCCGATTTTGCCCAACAACTTGAGGGTGAGATGAGAGGGCATCCCTTTTATAGAGGAAAAGAGAACATTTTGCAACCATGCTTTAACTTGTCCTGGACTGGGATGTCTTGAAATGAATTGGCTTCAATATTACGGCACTTCTATATGTTCCGCCCAATCATCATGATGCCATCTTATTTTGTGAACGTGCACCAGTCACCCTCCTTGACAGTGCAACAAATCACCCACCCAGAAACATTAAGTGTGC
The DNA here is from genome assembly GCF_002910315.2 of Salvelinus sp. IW2-2015. Lineage (NCBI taxonomy): Eukaryota > Metazoa > Chordata > Actinopteri > Salmoniformes > Salmonidae > Salvelinus > Salvelinus sp. IW2-2015. The sequence goes on along the minus strand of NW_019944544.1, from coordinate 74,649 downwards.
ACGGCCCCGGTGCTATGCACTGTTGGTGTATGGAGTGTTATCTAATTCGGCGCGATTATGGCTAATGTCCTCTCCACGCCCTTTTTTCCTCCAGAAAGAAACATATGGACGATGGGTCATTTTATGGCCTAAAGCAGCCTGTCGATTTGGAGTTAGTTTCATCAGACCAGAATGACATGGTCTACCCAAATGTAACGATCCTTTGTTCCCGATGTCAGTTGGTCAAGGACCCGTTCAGTCTGGCTTTTTGTTATACGTATTTTGCGGAGCCAGTACCTCTTCCTTGCACGAGCGGCTTTCAGTATGTCGACTATATGTGTGGGAGGAAGAGTTTGTTACTGTGTGAGGATTATAAGAAACTTTAGTATACACCGTTCCTCCCAGCATTCTTCAACGAGGATTACCTGCTTGCCTGTAGTGTTAGTATGCGTCGGGGGATTGAGGTTTGCATCTTTATGTGAGCACTCCAAAATGTGATTGGTCATTCTTCTGTGAAAAGTACACATACGCTGCGAATTCACTGTCCTGAGTCGCGGTTAATCGAATATGCGGTGGTCCCATGGTGTTTGTATACTTGTGCTTGACGCTGATTAGAATTTGGTTTAACTATGGTATAGTAAGGAACAGGATACCCCTTAAAGGCGGTTTGAATTACTCTCCAAAGGATATTGAACGGCGAGACGTGTGGGAGGGGTGCGACTACAAGTTTTTATATTTCCTTTTTTTTGTTTTGAGGTCTTTGGGGAGTGAAATAGTGTGCTTTTGAGATTGATTCCATGATGTCCAATCAATAGATGCAACTGCACTGAAGGTAGAACTGTGGTTGGAAAACTAGAGCACTCTCACAAAGTGTACAACTCCTCCAATGGACTTCAAATGATGTCACCTAAGAGAGAGCTTTCTCAAGCCATTACAGCACTTTCTAAGGAGAGTGTCTCACCAGAGCTGTTTTAAGTGGGAGTGCACAGTCAACTTAGTGGTATAGTAACGCTGTATGCGTATAGTACAGTATGTTGGAGAAAATGATACTCTTCTGAGTCATGTGCTCGCACTAAGTAGTAGATGGTCCTAGAACCGACTCTCCAGAGAAAGCTTAAAGTTTTGTTGTAAACGCTGAAAAGAAATTTGTAGGGGAGTGGTTGAAAAACGAGTTAATGAATCCAACCTAAAAAAGGGGTACTCAGT
>NW_019944544.1:68159-68855 GCF_002910315.2 Salvelinus sp. IW2-2015 | reverse complement strand
TGTCATAGTTGAAGTGTACCTATGATGAAAATTACAGGCCTCTCTCATCTTTTTAAGTGGGAGAACTTGCACAATTGGTGGCTGACTAAATACTTTTTGTCCCCACTGTACATAAGGAATTGTTGACTTAAAAGCCCATCACCAATGTACTGATGTAGCGCCATCAGGATGCAAATGATTACTTGAAGACAAGGATAACATTGTTTAGTTTTTTATTAACTAAACTAATAAGCACAGCAACCTTGTYTGGATTGTTTAAATGATATAGAGTACGGTGTTATTTTATCAATTACGAATAGTTTTACATACCTATTTTTGAATCGATACAGCTTCCTGTTCCCGTCCCCTGACAAATGCCAGGGGAACAGGGGGAACATATCGCAGACCTGATCAATTTCAGAGCGGCAGTACGTCCACTCAAAGAAGCTTTTTTGAAAAGTGTCCCCACAGATCATTCCGTTCTGGTAAGGGAAAATACATATGGGAAATATATGAAATAACTTACAACAATAGTATAAACAAAACATACTATAATTCACTATGGCTGACTGGATATGAGTTAAAGCAGGGCCAGTGCATAGTGTTGACAGCAAAGCAGGTGAAAGCCAATGCAAAAGTAGGACGAGTATTTATGTTGTAAAGAGCAGGAAATATTGGATGCAAGAGGGGCACAGATAAGGGGCATGGCAGGACAGT
>NW_019944544.1:43352-68134 GCF_002910315.2 Salvelinus sp. IW2-2015 | reverse complement strand
CCCACCAAAAGAGAGAGATTGGAACACATTACTACCTGTATGAGGTGTTCACGGTTGACAGTGGCAACAGTACCCATCTCTGTTATCAGATTCTACGCTGGTATAATGGTGTCTCGGTTGTGACAGAGGCAGTGCCAGTACCCATTCTTTATCAGATCTACCTGTCATATGGGTGTCAACGGATGACAGTGGCAGGGGCCAGTACCGGTTCTTGTATCAAGATCTACGCCTGGTATATGGTCGTAACGGTTAGACAGAGGCAAGGCCAAGTACCCCATCTCTTATCATGAATCTACCTGGTTATATGGTGTCGACGGATGAGCAAGTGGCAGGGCCAAGTACCCATGTCTTTATCAATCTTACCTGTATATTGGTGTGGTGTCAGCGGATGAACAGTGGCAGGCCAGTACCAATTCTTTATTGCAGATCTACCTGGTAATAATGGCTGTCGACGGTTGAACAGAGGCAGGCCAGTATCCCATTCTTTTATCAATGGTCTACCTAGTATGAGCATGCGTCACAGTTACAGTGGCAGGAGTACTCCCGTTATTCTATTATCCGATCTACGCTGTAATCGGTTTGGTTGTTCACCGGGTTGACAAGTGGCGAGGCCAACACCTTCTTGATCAGATCTGCCAAGTTTGCTTCCAAGTGCTAAGACAGGTTGTGCAGGTCAGCACAGGTCACTGTGACATTGTAGCGACCTCAAGGAAAAAAATGTAGTCTGAATTATAGTGTTTTACAATTGCATTGCTACATTCACTGTTTGGTTCTTTGTAGATATTGCACATACCATTTATTCCTGTGAGGATTATATGTTGTCCAGGGCCAACATGGATGGTGCTTGTCAGGCAACCACGATATCGCCGTCTGATGACGTCCAATGGTAAGAAACCAATCTTGGTACAATATTTACATACAACAATAAACAACAATACATTTGAACTTTGATGTAATACATCAGCCCGCAAAAAAAAATATAAAACACACCCTGTTCATGAAGTGCATATTGGGCCATCACTGTGGAGAGATATGGCATGTAGCTGGAGGACAGGGGAGTGTAGAATCCCTCCATCACTTGTAGAGAGATATGGCTGTAGCTGGAGGAAGGGGAGTGTAGAATCCCTCCATCACTGTAGAGAGATATGGCTTGTAGCTGGAGGAAGGGGAGTGTAGAACCCCTCCATCACTGTGGAGAGATATGGCTGTAGCTGGAAGAAGGGGAGTGTAGAAACCCCTCCATCACTGTAGAGAGATATGGCTGTAGCCTGGAGAAGAGGGAGTGTAGAACCCCTCCATCACTGTAGACTGTATGGAGTAAGCGAGGGTGTATCCTCCACACCTGTAGAGAGTATCTGCTAGAAGGGCAGAACAAATTCACTGTGGAGAAATGGCTGTAGCTGGAGGAGGGGTGTGTAGAATCCCTCCATCCACTGTGGAGAGATATGGCTGTAGCTGAGGAAGGGGAGTGTAGAACCCCTCCATCACGTAGAGAAGATATGGCTGTAGCTGGAGGAAGGGGAGTTAGAATCCCTCCATCACTGTAGAGAGATATGGCTGTAGCTGGAGGAAGGGGCGTGTAGAATCCCTCCATCACTGTGAGAGATATGCTGTAAGCTGGAGAAGGGGCGTGTAGAACCTCCATTCACTGTAGAGAAGATATGCTGTAGTGGAGGAAGGGGCGTGTAGAACCTCTCGATCATGGACTGTCTCTTGTGCAAGGAACTTTGCATGTGTACGAGACATCGCAGTCTTCGCCAGTAAAGCTGTTTGGCAGACAGTCTCTACATCGCAGAAATAGCCCTTTTCACATTGCATGACTGACAGATCTTCTGAGAAGCATGCCTGCAGCCAGTAGAGAATCTACAATCTCAGGCCTGGACTCCCTCCACCTATCCTGTGAGAGTTCCTTCCTCACCACTCAAACTGTGTATGCACCAGGCACAACAGGATTTGAACTACTAAGGTCTTCTAAGTCAGCTAGGAGGATGTTCATTTCTCTATGAAGTATTGCTTTTTTGAAACACAAAAAAATGGGAAAATGATTCAATTAAGAATATGTTTAACATTAATCTATGAAAACGCACATAGGGCTGTAAGTGGGTGACAGCCAAATATATCTCTGCACAATTTCCTTGGTGTGATCAAACCAAAAAACCTCAGCTTTGATTCTACAGTAAATTCAATTACAGGGCAGACCAAAAATTGAGTAAAGTCTAAATTTGGAATATCACCAACAATAGAACTTGATCCCATCTGGTCGAATAGAAATTCCTGAATTGTCTTAAAACAGCAAAAACACACCCGCAGTACAAAACATTCTCTTTCCCTGAACAAACTGACCAGGTGAAAGCTATGATCCCTTATTGATGTCACCTGTAAATCCACTTCAGTGTAGTAAGAGGGGAGGAAACAGATTAAAAGGAGGACGTTTTAAGCCTTGAGACAATTGAGACATGGATTATTGTGTGTGTGCCATCAGAGGGTGACTGGGCAAGACCACAATATTTAAGTGCCTTTGAACGGGTATGTACTAGGTGCCAGGTCCAACGGTTTGTGTCAAAAACGCTGAACGCTGCTGGGTTTTTCACAGATCAACATTTTCCCGTGTTTATCAAGAAATAATGGTCCACAAGCCAAAGGACATCCAGCCAACTTGACACAAACTGTGGGAAGCATTGGAGTAAACATGGGCCAGCATCCCTGTGGAATGCTTTCGACACCTTGTAGAGTCCATGCCCAGACRAAATGAGGCTGTTCTGAGGGCAAAAGGGAGTGCAACTCAATATTAGGAATATTTTGTACACGCAGTGTATTTTGACTACAGAGTAAACTCTCCTCAAAGGCAAATGCTTCCAGTTTCCACAATTACAGACAGTGGTTACAAAAGGAACGACTCTGTGTAAACATTCCAATAGTGGATTTGAATTAATTCAACTTAGACTAATTCCATAATGTGGAATGACAGATTGCTTCATATTAAAGAAATTGTGCAGGAAAAAGCTCTGCCAGGATGTTATTGCACTCCCCTACAGAAGTATTTGGACAGTGATGCTAAAATGTTGAATTAGTCTCTATACTCCAGCATTTTGAATTACATTGTCGAGAAGCTACCTGCAAGTAAGCATTTCGTTGGATGGTGTTACCATCACTATCCTCTACATACGACTAATACAACTTGCAACTCGCCCTGCCATTTGACGATGTCATCAGTATTTAGACACATTTCATGTATGTATTAAAGTTGTCAAAACGTTTAGTATTTGGGCCCTTATTCCTAGAACACAATGACTACATTAAGCTTGTGAATCTACAAACGTGTACAGCTTGTTTGGTTGTGTTTCAGATTATATTGTGCCCAATAGGAACTGAATGGTGAATAATGTGTCATTATGTAGTGACTTTATTGTAAGTAAGAATAGAAGATCTTGATGTAGTCATTGTGTGCAAGGAATATGGGACCAAATACTACACATTTGTGTCACGCCCTGACCTTAGAGATCCTTTTTATGTCTCTATTTGGTTTGGTCAGGGTGTGATTTGGGGTGGGTATTCTATGTTCTATTATTTGTATTTCWGTGTTTTGGCTGGGTAGGGTTCTCAATCAGGGACAGCTGTCTATCGCTGTCTCTGATTGAGAACCATACTTAGGTAGCCCTTTTTCCCACCTGTCTTTGTGGGAAGTTAACTTTGTTTTGTGGCACATATRCCCTTAAGCTTCAAGGTCGTTTTGTATGGTTTATTGTTTTGTTGGCGACATTTCTAAAATAAAGGGAAAATGTACGCTCACCACACTGCACCTTGGTCCAGTTCTTTCATCGGCCGTGACAATTTGAGAACTTTAACCCACTAAGTGTGTCCAAATACTTGACATCTTCAAATGGGKGGGGGGGACATATAAAGTGCTTTCATTTCTAAACGATAAATCAGAAAAGTCTGAAAATACCCTGAAATAAAAGGTGACATTCTGTACTGTAATCAAACATTTGATCTCAAATCCGAAATTCTGGAGACTTGAGCCACATTTAAAAATGTTGTATCACTGTCAAAATAAAGATGTAGTGCAGTATAATTCAGTAACACCAAGATGACCCCGATTCTGAAAGTAAAACAATTTAAACATACCTATTTCTTCATCAATGTTTAAAACTGGAGTGGATTCTAATCCACTGGTCCTGGTCTCTAAAATAAGATATGCATAAAAGGATTAGACTTAACGGGGCATTCAGAAGTTGCTAAAGCCATTTCTGGATTTATATTAATGATATATACCCATTGATTCTCATGAGTTTAATTCAACTGTCATAACCATCAGAACCCAAACTATAAGCTTGTTTTAGTCAATGTTTGCAAACAAAGTAAATGTAAAAAAACACTGTATAGCCTTAAAACACGGTTAAAACTATTATTTTAATAACATTGATGGTAAGTTATTGCATCCATAGCTCTGTCAATAAATTGAAAGTGGATACATTTCACCAACCCCATCCCTCAGCTTTTAACCAAAACAGGGGAGGGGAGTGTGCTTTGTTATTGTTTCAACTACCGATTACAGATTTAATAAAAATACAATAAATGAATTACAAGGCCACTGAATAACAAGGAATCGTATAGATTAATATATTCAATCACTCATCAATACCTGATTCTTCCTCCTTGGTGACTGGCCCAAAATGTTGCACTAGTCTGGCTCTTGATGTACTGGCCCTTGGAGCTGAAAAAATTGGTAATAAAAAGGTTTTTAATTCAAAAGATTTGCGGGAGTTCTGACTCTCCTTTCGTTAAATATGTATTTTCATCAAAGACAGACAACAGTTAGCGACAGGGGAAGGTGGGAACAGACCTACATGTAATGCAGATGGTACCAGACCGGCCTATGGCACGGCAACAAACGTTTGATATGCTATGATACAGTATGTTTGAAAGGAAAAAATCACATCAGGGACCAATAAAATTAAACACCTAGACGGGATGAAACTTACCAACAGAAGTGGATGTAGTTGCCTTCCTGGTTTGAGRAACAATCTGTCCTCTCTCATCCCTTTGTCTCCATCTGAACCTAATCCCTGGAGGCTTGTTTGTCTTCTTCTTCTTATTTTCCTAAAAAGTGCATTTCAATTATCATGGCTGGCCCACTAATAAAAGTCTCCCACAAGCATGGCTCGCTTGTGCACATATGGAGCACAAGCAATAATTGTATTTTCACGTAAGGTGAAGTGATTTGTCAGCTGAGGAAAGGCACCTGCAGTAGACCCAYGTTCTGGCTCACTCACACWGCTAACATGTRTAGAAGTTCAYAAGGATGCYAACWAGTGCASCCTTGTGCCTCATGCTCAATAGGCAATATCATTGATGCCCGTGTTCAGGTCATATCACAGASTCTAYGTTTAAATTCACATTGTGCCATGTGGGGTCTACTTTGACAAACAAAAAGCAATGATAAATCATAACGCDGTGGTGCTGGGGTTGTGTTGGGAATATTTGCGCACGTTTGGGAGGGGTTACATTACCGGTAATGTACAACTTGTTACATTACCCGTTCTGGGTTGAGCTCCTCAGCCAGCCTTTTGCCTCGTTAATGGCCTCGTCCAGTTGGTCTTGGGGGTCCTCAAGGGCCATACCATCTAAAAAGAAACAAAGAGACAACTTCCAATCCTAGCGGATTCCTTCACTTGTAACCTCCCGTCTATGAGAAAAGCTGCATGTCAGTGTTTTACTATGTCCTGCACGTCACTAAAGGTCTTCATCCTCCTCCACACAGACTGACTGATCTACAAATCACTTTGCATAACAAATACATATGTATTACTTTTACTTGCAGATCAGTCAGTCTGTCACCATTTACCAACAATGCATTATCTGTCTGTCACTTTATTTTTCATGTTGTTCTATGACATGTGTGCAACTCCAGTCCTTAAAGGCTACAGTGTCTACAGGTTTTGATCAATTTAGATCATTGACTAGTTAGGACCTTCTCTCACCTGATTGTCTTAACAGGATTTCAACTCCTTWACRCCACCCCTAGGGTCCCTCTCTCCTTCTTCCAAGGAGATGTCACAAGATGAATACAGATTGAGTGGCAATGTGTATTTCTTTGAAGAAAAAGGGGAATATATAGCCTAATCTTTAGGTGGCTAAAATAATAAGTGAGAATGATATCCAAATGTATGCAATGCAACAAAAATATCCACATTCTGTTGTGTATGCAAYTTTCTTCATTCACCTTAGTTACGTAACCTTCCTTACTGGTTWAACACGTTTTTTTTAAACCAAACACKWWAACAAACACGAAAACAAATGTGTATGTATGCTGTATTTCTGACAACAAGGGACGAACTGGYGACCTACCTGTTATCTGTCCAGGGTCTAGACATCTGGTGTGAGCGAAAAATCTATAAACAACAAATGTCACATGACCGGATGAGGTAACCATTCTTGTTCTTCTTGTAACTTTCCGCAAGGCTAGAAGCTTTCCGGTGTTTTGCTGCTCGTCACAGGTCGACGCAGGTATTGCACTTGATTTATCGTTCTCATAACCGTAGGTGCAGCCAAGTTGAAATCGAAAGCTTTCTAGCTATTTCACACTGACGGTAATTTGAACACAAGAAAGTTTCTAGTGAAAAAGGTGCTTACACTCAGAGCCATGATTTTACACTCAGCCAGCTCTAGTACAATTCCACCCTAGCCTTAATACGGGTTAACGTTTTGGTCATTTTGGTTGGCCAATTAAATTTAAGACTACAATGACAACATACATTTCCCAAAATGTTATACGAAAAAAAACATGTTTTGGGATTGATGGACAATGGCGAGGCTGCTATTGTATTTTCAGTTACATTCTGGTCAATAAAAATTGTTTACACGTTTTTTTTTAAAGAAATACATGGAACTACAACCGAATAAAACACCATTAGCCATCATGCATTGCTTACATTCATTCTATACTTAAATCTGTTCAGAAAAATCAAAAACAGTACATAGGCATACAACCACAATGTTTTAATAGGGATTAAATAAAGACAAAATATCTATATATTTGTAACGTAAAATAAATAAATAAATAAATACAGGCTATCGCGTCTATGGTTGTTGCAACGGCTTGTGTGTCGCCTACTGGTTAAATTCGTGTCTTTTAGCACGAATTAAGTAGCACAGAAATTCGTGTATTTTCAAACGAATTGAACCACCCCAAAAATGCACAAAAACGCACGAAATCTGCTGAAATACATTTTGTACATATATGCGCGCATTGAATGTGAGGTTGGGCTGTAATGGCAGATAAATAGAGCAAGTTACAAACAGGCACATTATGCAGTAATAAGAATTCCTATTATACATATTATCTTCTGGTCATTTTGGTAATACATGTTAAATATTAAATTAGCTGGAAGTATTGCAAAGTAAAAGGCACATAGTTTAAAACACACTCCAGTGCTGCTTGACATGCTGGTGCTCAATTGTTCCTGAGGGGATGTGTTTTCTTGGTCTTGGATCTACAGAGTGACAACCTTACAGAATATCCCCTTTATATCGGATGGTCCTATACCCCCACCCTGTAGGTTTGTGTTGGCTGACCATGTCAGGAGAGATGTTTATGCCAGTCCACCAGCTCCACGACAGCAATGTGATTATCTCCTGCTTCCTAAAAATCAGCTCCAGGTTGTTTCCACTGCACCTCGCTGTTAGACAYTGCACTTCTTGTCTGTCTATAGGCTGTCTCGACATTGTTAGTCTCAGAATGAATTTTGAGGAATCATTTTTTTTATTGTTGTGAAGATGGAACGTTCTGCATGAACAGCCTGGTCTCATGTACGTGTCACGCCCTGACCATAGTTTGCTTTGTATGTTTCTATGTTTTGTTTGGTCAGGGTGTGATCTGAGTGGGCATTCTATGTTGTATGTCTAGTTTGTCTGTTTCTGTGTTTGGCCTGATATGGTTCTCAATCAGAGGCAGGTGTTAGTCGTTGTCTCTGATTGGGAACCATATTTAGGTAGCCTGTTTTGTCATTGTGGGTTGTGGGTGATTGTCTACGTGTTAGTTGCCTGTGTCTGCACTGTTGTATATAGCGTCACGTTCGTTTTGTATTAGTTTGGTTAGTGTTTCTTCTTAAATAAATAGAAGAAAGTATTCACTTCACGCTGCGCCTTGGTCCTCCTCTCTTCCACATTACGACGAACGTGACATGTACAATATGTAAAAAAAAAAAAATAATTAAAAACTAAATGTATGAAATGTTGCAAATTCTAGCTAGGTCTCTAGGTGGCTAATGTTAGCTAGCTGACTAACTTTAGCTAGACTAGGGGTTAGGGTTAAATTTACATTTAGGCGTTAGGTTTAAGGTTTGGGTTACCTAAAAGGGTTAAGTTCAGGGTTATGGGAAGGGTTAGCTAACATGCTAAGTAGTTGCAAAGTAGAGAAAAAGTAGTAAGTAGTTGAATAGTTGCTAATCAGTTGAAAGGTTGTCCGTAATGAGATTCAAACTCGCAACCTCTGGGTTGCTAGAAGTTCCCGTTATATGCCCGTCCACCCACCCTGACCAACAACTCTATTTTCATTCTTGCCTTAAGTAACCATGTGTCTTATGTAACCATACCAAACGTAACATATCATACTAACTTGAATGTCCCAGATTTATATTTACTATGTTACATCTAGTCTATTTCCCAAAATTCATAACATATAACACGAATTGCAATTCGTAACATACCATACAAAATGGGTGATGGACTTCCACAAATGAATACATACCATATGAAACAGAACATAAACGTCACATATCATATTAAATGGAGTGTCTCAGATTTATGAATAGAATAATACAAAATGCTCTGAGACCAGGTTGCAATGAAAGATGTACTTTATTATTGTCAATGACTTGGCACACAACAATTCATCTTCCCATGGATAAGGCCTGTTAGACGTGATACCAATTCTGAGACTTGGTTTTTGAAACTGATAATAATAATAATCAAAAGCTTGACTATTATAAGGCCTATCACCATCACCATCACACACACATTATCAGAGTGCTTTTCTTGCACAGGGACAGTGACTGTGAGAGTGACAGCACCTGGAATTCCCCTCTTTTTAGAGCCAAAGAAACACTGGTAATTCCCCTGATCAGAAATCTGTAAGTTGTTGATGGTGAGGGACAGGTCTCCTTGTCTGTAAGCATCGTTGGACACCGACACCCTGTTCTCAAACCCAGGGTCGTAGGTTATATTCCCTGCCGTGACATTCAGCACAGTCTGTCCATCCTTTTCCCAATAGACGTGTATCTCACTGTCGGGAGTTTGATTTTCAGTTAAGCCGTGGCAAGTAAGTGTGGCAWTATCTCCAACATGAGCAGATATTTTATTGGGGATCAAGACTTCTAGTTTTACATCGTGTAAAACTTTGTTGTTGCAGACACACTCATACCACTCCATGTCATTGTATTCAGCTGGGGAGATGGTGAGAGAGAAGTTTTCATTCTGGAGTTTAACCCTGTTCTCATAACCCTCTCCTGTAGTTAAAACCTCTAGATTGAGTTTAGCCACCATCTTGTTATCATGACGCCTCCACTCAAGACTACCGAGACACGATCCAGAGCAGGGGAGTGAAATGGAACCGTTCAAAATCACGGTTTTAGTTATAATAGTGGAATATGAGGACGACATTGCATTGAGAAGGACAAGCAGGAACACAGCAAGTGTTACCTTCCAACGCATCGTTAGATAGTACTAGTACTGAGCCAGTAGTATTGATCGATAGTACTAGTATTATTGTAAATATTGTAGTATATAGCAGTATATATTGTCAGCGGCGAGCTAGCACATAATCAATTTCAATTTCGCTTCAATAGGCGGATGCTTTTGCAACTTTCCGTTTCGGGCTCAGCAATCTCCAACTGAACAGAGTATATATTGTAGAATAAAGCAGAATATATTGTCAGCGGTGAGTTAGCTGCCCACTTGGCACCGACATCAATATCAGTAGTAGTATCAGAGCAGTACCAACATATGTATCGTTACCCGTTACCGTATCTTTATCCAGTTAGATTCAGATCCAATATGCCTATGCTTTCGCAACTTTCCGTTTCGTGCTCAGCAATCTCTGACTGTACAGAGTATATATTATCGTATATAGCAGTATATATCGTCAGGGCGAGTTAGCTGCCCACKTGGCACCGAGATCAGYAATAGTATCAAAAGCAGTATCTGTATAAATATATGTATCGTTACCCGTAACCGTATCTTTTATCCAGTGAAATTTCGATCCAGTAGGCCGATGCTTTCGCAACTTCCCATTTCGTGCTCAGCAATCTCCAACTGTACAGAGTATATATGATCGTATATAGCCGTATATATCGTCAGTTGCGAGTTAGCTGCCCACTTGGCACCGAGATCAGTAATAGTATCTAAAGCAGTATCTGTATAAATATATGTATCGTTAGCAGTAATCGTATCTTCGATCCAGTAGGCCGATGCTTTGCCAACTCTTCGTTTCTTGCTCAACAATCTCTAACAGCATAGACAAAACCCCACACGCCTCATTTCAGCCACTGTCAGTCAGGGTAGCGGTTGCACACAATGACATTTACAATAAACTGTTCTCAAATACAATAGAACTATAAACAAGCTACTGACATCAACTTCTTACTTAACTAATTTTAAACACAAATAATAATAATTTACTACGCTACGAAAAAATGCTACCCACAACCCTTCACGCACCTTCTGAAACAGGAAATGCTCTAGCCTTCTCCAGAAGTGTGCACTTGTTCACTCCCCCTCATACGCCCCCTCATGCGTTTAAAAGCACTGGATTGGTGTAAGTATGGCTGGAGAGACTTCCCACCATATTCCTACAACCACTCCATTCATTATAAATCCATGAGAGGAGGTGTATAAATGAACAGTTCAGGAGAAGAGTAGAGAATTAGAATGTAGCCCCCTAGTCTTTTCATCTGCTCAAACAGATTGGGAAAAATAGGCCCGACCTGGATTTATTAACCAACATCCCAACTACCCTGCTTTTTCCACAGGGTGGAGCTCATTACCCAGTATTATATAGAATGTGAGACTGGGTCTCTCTATTCTCACCATACATCTAGGGGTGTGGGGGGGGGTTCTGTCTGGTTAATGGGTGCTGTTTTTTCATCCTTTTTCTATTGCTACAGAAAACTACCAGGTAATATACTCTCTGGCTACACTGGATACCCCCAAGCCATAAGACTCCTGAACAGGTAACCAAATGGCTAACCGGACTATTTGCATTGTGTGCCCCCCCCCAACCCCACTTTTACGCTGCTGCTACTCTCTGTTTATCATATATGCATAGTCACTTTAACCATATCTACATGTACATACTACCTCAATCAGCCTGACTAACCAGTGTCTGTATGTAAATTGCTACTTTTGTAGCCTCGTTACTGTATAAAGCCTTGCTACTGTTATTTTTCACTGTCTTTTTACTGTTGTTTTAATTTTTTTACTTAGCTATTGTTCACCTAACACCTTTTTTGCACTATTGGTTAGAGCCTGTAAGTAAGCATTTCACTGTAAGGTCTACACCTGTTGTATTCGGCRCACGTGACAAATAAACTTTGATTTGATTTACTCTGAAATAAATAGATTCAGTAACATATTTCTGAGACTAAAACCTGAGCCCAACCCTATCCTGGATGCCCAGCAGGGTTACTGCTACTGTCCTGGATGCCCAGCAGGGTCTGGGTCTCTCTCTGGGTCTCTCTCTGGGTCTCTCTCTCTCTCTCTCTCGGTCTCTCTCTCTCTCTCTCTCTTCTCTCTCTCTGCTCTCTACCCTTCTTCTCGTCTCTCTCTCTCTCGGTCTCGTCTCTTCTCTCTCGTCTGGTCTCACTCTCGGGTCTCTCTCTCTCTGGCTCTCTGCTCTCTCTCTCTCTCTCTCGTCTCTCTCTCTCTCTCATCTCTCTCTCTCTCTCTCCTCTCTCTCTCTCTCTCTCTCTCTCTCTCTTCTGTCTTCTCTCCTCTCTCTGTCCTTCTCTCATTCTCTCTCTCTCTCTCTCTCTGCTTCTCATGCTTCTCTGTCTCCGTATCTTCTCTCTCTTGACTCCGTGTGTCAGTCTTCTCTCTCCTAGTCTCTCTCTCTCTCTAATGTCTCTTCCGTGTCTCTCATCTCTCTCTCTTCTCTGTGTCTCTTCTCTCGCGCTCTCTCCTCTCTGTCGCATCTGCCCTTTCTCTGTCTTTCTCTCTGGTGTCTCTCTCTCTCTCTCGCTCTCTGTGTGTCTCTACCTCTCTCTGTCTCTCTCTTCTCTCTCTCTCTCTCTCTCCGGTCTCTACATCTCTCTCTGGGCTCTCTCTTTCTCTGCTGTCTCGTCTCCATCTTTCTCTCTGTGACTCTGTCGTCAGTCTCTCTTCTCTGATGGTCTCTCTCTCTCTCTTCTGCTCTCTGTGTATCTCTCTATGCTCCTCTCTGGGTCTCTCTCTCTCTCTCTTCTCTGCTGTCTCTCTCTTCGCCGCTCTCTCTCTCTCACGTCTCTCTTCTATTCTCTGCCTCATTTTCTCTCTGTTGTCTCGTCTCTCTCTCTCTCCTCTCTTCACTGTCTGTCTCTCTCTGTGTCTCTCTCTGCCTCTCTCTCAGTGAGCATTAACCTTGCATTAGAAGAGGCCAGCAACGTAGGCCAGACCTGCGCTCTCAAGAGAAGACAGGCTACGTGCACACTGCCCACCCAAAATTGAGGTCGGAAACTTGAGCTCGCACTTCCTAACCCATGCCAAAGATATGGCTACCCTACCCGCGCCAACAGCCTTCGAACCCCCCACCCCCTGCAGGCAACTGCCCAAGACCCCCCCCCCACCCCCCCGCGCCTTCCTCCTATCACCCAAGATCCAGATGGGCTCTGGAATATTTTGTTTCTGGGAACAAAAAGGACGCGCCCGCTAAATCTGGAACCCTACAAATCACCTGGGCCTAGACAAATCTGACCGCTCTCTTCGAAAATGATCCGCCCAATTGCGGCAACCCCTCATTACGTAGGCTTGTTCAGCCTCGGTAGACACAAAACTGCCTACAAGACCCAATATATCCTGCCCCTGTCTTTTAAAGTCTTTCCAAAGCCGAAGAACAAAACAGATCACCGCACAATTCCTGATATCCCACCGCCCCCTACCGGTCTCCGCCCCTATTGCAATGCTCGTTTCCGAGCTGCGTACATGGGTAGCACCTCACCAACGACTCAATGGTCACTAAACTCAAAAATCATAACCCCATCGATAGAAAGACAGTACTGCTTGCAGCCGTCCTTCATCGACCTCGACCTGGCCAAGGCTTCTCGACTCTCAGTCAAATCACCAGCATTCTTAAATCGGCAGACTCAATAGCCTTTGTTTCTCAAATGACTGCCCTCGCCTGGTTCACCAACTACTTCTCAGATAGAGTTCAGTGTGTCAAAGCGGAGGGCCTTGTTGTCCGCACCTCTGCCGAGTCTCAATGGGGGTACCACAGCGTTCAATTCTCCAGGCCGACTTCTTTTCTCTGTGTATATCAATGATGTTGCAGACGACACCATTCTGTATACTTCTGGCCCTTCTTTGGACACTGTGTTAACAATCCTCCAAACGAGCTTCAATGCCATACAACTCTCCTTCCGTGGCCTCCAACTGCTCTTAAATGCAAGTAAAACTAAATGCATGCTCTTCAACCGATCGCTGCCCGCACCTGCCCGCCCGTCCAGCATCACTACTCTGGACGGTTCTGACTTAGAATATGTGAACAATTACAAATACCTAGGTCTCTGGTTAGACTGTAAACTCTCCTTCCAGACTAACATTAAGCATCTCCAATTCAAAATTAAATCTAGAACTGGCTTCCTATTTCGCAACAAAGCCTCCTTCACTCATGCTGCTAAACATACCCTCGTAAAACTGACTATCCTACCGAACCATGATTTCGGCGATGTCATTTACAAAATAGCCTCCAACACTCTACTCAGCAAATTGGATGYAGTCTATCACAGTGCCATCCGCTTTGTCACCAAAGCCCCATATACTACCCACCACATATTCATCGCCAAACCCACTGGCTCCAGGTCATCTTTAAGTCTTTGCTAGGTAAAGCCCCGCCTTTTCTCAGCTCACTAGTCAACATAGCAAAACCCACCCGTAGCACACGCTCCAGCAGGTATATTTCACTGGTCATCCCCAAAGCCAACACCCCCTATGGACGCCTTTCCTTCCAGTTCTCTGCTGCCAAAGACTGGAACGGATTGCAAAAATCACTGAAGCTGGAGACTTATATCTCCCTCACTAACTTTAAGCACCAGCTGTCAGAGCAGCTTACTGATTACTGCACCTGTACATAGCCCATCTGTAAATATCCCACCCAACTACCTCATCCCCATATTGTTATTTATTTTTGCTCTTTTGCACCCCAGTATCTATACATGCACATCATCATCTGCACATCTATCACTCCAGTGTTAATGCTAAATTGTAATTATTTTGCCTCTATGACCTATTTATAGCCTTACCTCCCTAATCTTACTACATTTGCACACACTGTATATAGATGTTTCTATTGTGTTATTGACTGTACATTTGTTTATGTGCAACTCTGATGTTGTTGTTTTTGTCGAACTGCTTTGGCCAGGTCGCAGTTGTAAATGAGAACTTGTTCTCAACTGGTCTACCTGGTTAAATAAAGGTGAAATAATAAATAAATAAAAAGTAAGACCATATTAGAGACACATATTTCCCTCAGATTACACAGAACTACAAAGAATTTGAAAACRAATCCAATTTTGATAAACTCCCATATCTATTGGGTGAAATAACAGTGCCATCACAGCAGCAAGATTTGTGACCTGCTGACACAAGAAAAGGGCAAACCGTGAAGAACAAACAACATTGTAAATACAATGCATATTTGTTTATTTATGTTCTCTTTTGTACTTTAACTATTTGCACATAGTTACAACACTTTATATAGACATAATATGACATTTGAAATGTCTTTTTTCCTCTGAAACCTTTGTGAGTGTAATGTTTACTGTTCATTTTGATTGTTTATTTCACTTTTGTTTATTATCTATTTCACTTGCTTTGGCAATGTGAACATATGTTTCCCATGGCAATAAAGCCCTTTGAATTGAAATTGAGCTGGGACGAGAAGATAATTGAAATTGAACTGAGAGAGAGAGGGAGGAAGCGAGGAAGGGAGGAAGGGAGGAAGGGAGGAAGGAGGAAAGGGGAGAGAGATAAAGAGCTCTGTGTGCCTGACACGATTGACTCTGAGAGGGGGGGGGGGGGGGGGCTGTGAAATAAAGACTTTGGTGACAGTAGGATGGACGACATTAAAGAATTAAGCAGATGAGTAATATGTAGGGAGGAAGACAGAGGCAGAAAAGGAAAGAACAGCTGGGGGTATTAAAAGAGGAAGGGGAAGGTGGGAGGATCGATGAAGAAATTGTGAGAAGAGAGATAGAGAAAGAGAGAGTAGAGAGAGAGAGGTAGAGAGGAAAGAGAGAGAGAGGGAGAGAAAGAGAGAGAGAGAGGTGGAGAGAGAGAGGTAGAGAGGGAAAGAGAGAGAGAGAGGTAGAGAGAGTTAGAGAGGTAGAGAGAGACAGGACATTTTTCATGTTTTTCTAGTTAGAAACAGGAAGTATTTTTATACAAGGACATGCCCTATGGCTCTCTTTTACAGTTTCAGCTGTGTGTGTGTGTGTGTGTGTGTGTGTGTGTGTGTGTGTGTGTGTGTGTGTGTGTGTGTGTGTGTGTGTGTGTGTGTGTGTGTGTGTGTGTGTGTTGTGTGTGTGTGGGTGTGTGTGTGTGTGTGTTGTGTGTTGTGTGTGTGGTGTGTGTTGTGTGTGTGTGTGTGTGTGTGTGTGTGTGTGTGTGTGTGTGTGTGTGTGTGTGGTGTGTGTGTGTGTTGTGTTGTGCGGTGCGTGTATTTTGCGTTGAATGCTGACAGAGGCGTTTCTCCTTCACTAATGGAGCCCCCACCCACACACACACACACACACACCACACACACACACAACAACACACACACACACACACACACACACACACACACACACACACACACACACACACACACAACGGATTATTTACGTTTATTTCACTTTTTTTTTAAAGCTTTTTATTTTATTTGATGAAATAAGGTCACTAATTAGATAGGAACTCCCCTCACCTGGTTGTCTTGGTGTCAGTTGAAAGGAAAACCCCAAAACCTGCAGACACTGGGCCCCTGAGTTTAAATGTACATATTTACAGACTGTGAGTGAGTGTGAGTGAGTGAGTAGTGAGTGAGTGATGAGTGAGTGATAGTGAGTGATGAGTGAGTGAGTGAGTGAGTGAGTGAGTGAGTGAGTGAGTGAGTGAGTGAGTGAGTGAGTGAGTGAGTGAGTGAGTGAGAGAGATGGAGAGATGGAGAGATGGAGAGAGAGAGAGAGGATTTGTGTGTGTGCATGTTGTGTTTTATTTTTTCCTTCTCAGCCACCCATCTCTGCTTCATAAAAAGCTGAGGTCTGGAACTCYCTCCAGGTCACCTCTCTCTCCATTCCTTGGCCTTGGTTGCCTGATAACTCACCCTGAATTTGAACCGCTACATACATTAATTGTGGAGAATGTCAGTTTGGCTAAAGCGATGTGAATGGGTAACCAGGGAATGGCCTTGGTACTTTAAAAAGACCAATGACAATAAACATATTTGCCTGCCACTCCTGGGAACCCTGTACATACAGTGCCTTTGAAAAAATATTCAGACCCCTTGATTCTTTCCACATTTTGCTACGTTACAGTCTTATTCTAAAATTGATTTTCATCAATATACACACAATACCCCATAATGACAAAGTGAACAGGTTTTTAGAATTGTTTTGCTAATTAAAAATAAATAAATAAWKAAATACCTTATTTACATAAGTATGAGACTCTCTTGTCTGATGAAACCAAGATTGAATTCTTTGGCCTGAATCCCAAGMGTGACGTCTGGAGGAAACCTGCACCATCCCTACAGTGAAGCATGGTGGTGGCAACATCATGCTGTGGRGATGTTTTTCAGCTGCAGGGACTGGGAGACTAGTCAGGATCGAGGCAAAGATCAACAGAGCAAAGTACAGAGAGATCCTTGATGAACACATGCTCCAGAGCTCTCAGAACCTCAGACTGGGGCGAAGGTTCACCTTCCAAAAGGACAACGACACTAAGTACACAGCCAAGACAACGCAGCAGTTACTTCGGGACAAGTCTCAATGTCCTTGAGTGGCCCAGCCAGAGCCCGGACTTGAACCCGATTGAACATCTCTGGAGACACCTGAAAATAGCTGTGCATCAACACTCCCCATCCAACCTGACAGAGATTGAGAGGATCTGCAGAGAAGAATGGGAGAAACTCCCCAAATACAGGTGTGCAAACCTTGTAGCGCCATACCCAAGATGACTCGAGGCTGTAATCGCTGCCAAAGGTGCTTGAACAATGTACTGCTGTAGGGCAGTGGTGGAGAGCATGGCAGACCTGAGAGAGAGATGCACAAAGTGACAGTAGGTATGTCTCTGTGTGAATAACTGTTGGTGTGAGTGAGTGTATGTAATATAATTCTGAATGACCAGATCTTAAAGAGAGAGGCACAATTTTCTTAACTGACAATAATTGTACAACTTAATAACAGACTGAATGAGTGTGAGGCCTGGATCCAGTCAGATCAAGTGGCAACCGTCGACAGGCGACATCTGCATAGCTGATGTTCTGTCGGTGTCTGAGAAGGAACTGTGTTGGATCTGTCAAATCAGCTGCTCTTGATCGTTGTCAGGAAGCCACACCCCTCCCCCTGGAGTCAGAAGTTCAGAAGGAGAAAGTGTCTAAACTATATAGAAATAATGACAGTCAAAATGAAAATCATTCAACTAAATAAAGAGGATTTCTCTCAGCCTAATCGAGGTGTAGATTACATCTCACATTCTCGTATTCTACCTTGTAAACGAGGCTGCATGGGATTTCTGTTAATGCGGCTCCGTGCAGCCAATGACATGGTCCACGTTAGGTATAATGTCAGGAGCAGCTTGTGGATATGACAGCTCTAACACAGCTCCACCTCAGACACCACCAAAACAACCGCTATGTGGATATGACAGGCTTGTTCTAAGTTCTACCTCCAGACACACCAAACAACCGCTATGTGGATGACAGCTTGTTCTACAGTTCTACCTCAGACACCCGCCAAAACAACCGCTATGTGGATATGACAGCTTGTTCTACAGTTCTACCCAGACACACACCAAAACCAACCGCTATGTGGATATGACAGCTTTTCTCAGTTTCTACCTCAGACCCCCACCAAAAACAACCGCTATGTGGAGATGACAGCTTTTCTACAGTTCTTACCTCAGACACCGCAAAACAACCGCTATGTGGATATGACAGCTTTTCTATCAGTTCTACTCAGACACCACCAAAACAACCGCTATGTGGATATGACAGCTTGGTTCTACAGTTCTACCCTCAGACACCACCCAAAACAACCGCTATGTGGATATGACAGGCTTGTTCTACATGCTTCTATCTGCAAGACACCACCAAAACAACCGCTATGTGGATATGACAGCTTGTTCTACAGTTCTACCTCAGACACACCAAAACAACCGCTATGTGGATATGACAGCGTTGTTCTACAGTTCTACCTCAGACACCACCAAACAACCGCTATGTGATATGACAGCTTGTTCTACAGTTCTACCCAGACAACCACCAAAACAACCGCCGTATGTGGAATGACAAGCTTGTTCTATCAGTTCTACCCAGACACCACCCAAAACAACCGCTATGTGGATTATGACAGCGTTGTTTTCTACAGTTTCTACCTCAGACACCACCAAAAACCGCTTGTGGAATGACAGCTTTTCTACATGTTCTACCTCAGAACCACGACCAAAACAACCGCTATGTGGATATGACAGCTTGTTCTACCGTCCTCAAGACACCACCAAAACAACCGCTATGTGGATAATGACAGCTTGTTCTTACACGTTCTACCCTCAGACACCACCAAAACAACCGCTATGTGGATATGACGCTTGTTCTACAGTTCTACTCAGACACCACCATAACAACCGCTAGTGGATATGACAGCTTGTTCTACACCAGTTCACCTCAGACACCCACCATAACCAACCGCTATGTGGATATGACAGCTTGTTCTACAGTTCTAGCCAAGACACCACCAAACAACCCGCTATGTGGAATGACAGCTTGTTCTATAGTTCTCCAAAGACACACCAAACAACGCTATTGGATATGACAGCTTGTTCTATCAGTTCTACATCAGACACACCCAACAACCCGCTATGTGGATATGACAGCTTGTTCTACAGTTCCCCTACAGACACCACCAGACCAACAAACGCTATGTGGATATGACAAGCTTGTTCTATAGTTCTACCTCAGACAGCCACCAAACAACCGCTATGTGGATATGCCAGCTTGTTCTACAGTTTCTACCTCAGACACCACCAAAACAACCGCCTATGTGGATATACAGCTTGGTTCTACAGTTCTACGCTCAGACACCACCAAAAAACCGCTATGTGGATATGACAGCTTGTTCCGAATTCTACCTCAGACACCCACCAAAACAACCGCTATGTGGATATGACAGCTTGTTCTACAGTTCTACCTCAGACACCCCAAACAACCGCTATGTGGATACTGACAGCTTGTTCTACAGTTCTACCTCAGACCCCACCAATAACAACCGCTATGTGGAATGCATCAGCTCTACCGATTTATATACAGCACTTCTACCTCAGACACCGCCAAACAACCGCTATGTGGATATGACAGCTTGTCTCTACAGTTCTACCTCCAGACACCACCATAACAACCACTATGTGGATATGACAGCCTTGTTCTACAGTTCTACCTCAGAACACCAACCCCAAAACCAAACAGCTATGTGGATATGACAGCTTGTTCTACTGTTCTACCTCAGACACACCCAAAACAACCGCTATGTGGATATGACAGCTTGTTCTACAGTTTCTACGCAGACACCAACATAACAACCACTATGTGGATATGACAGCTTGTTCCTACCCAAGTCTACCTCAGCCACACCAAAAAACCACCGCTATGTGGATATGACAGCTTGTTCTACAGTTCTTACCTCAGACACCCACCATAAACAACCACTATGTGGATATGACAGGGCTTGTTCTACAGTTCTACCTCAGACACCACAAAACAACCGCTATGTGGATATGACAGCTGTGTTCTACAGTTTCTACCTCAGACACACAAAACAACCGCTATGTGGATATGACAGCTTGTTCTACAGTTTCTACCTCAGACACCGCCAAAACAACCGCTATGTGGATATGACAGCTTGGTTCTACAGTTCTACCTCAGACACCACCAAACAAACCACCTATGTGGATATGACAGCTTGTTCTACATCGTCCTCAGACACCACCAAAACAACCGCTATGTGGATATGACACTTGTTCTACTGTTCTACCTCAGACACACCAAACAACCGCTATGTGGATATGACAGCTTGTTCTACAGTTCTACCTCAGACACCAACATAACAACCACTATGTGGATATTGACAGCTTGTTCTACAGTTCTACCTTCAGGACCAGCCATCCAGAACAACCCTACGGTGGACTATGACAGCTTGTTCTACAGTTCTACCTCAGACACCACCATAACAACCACTATGTGGGATATACAGCTTGTTCTACAGTTTCTACCTCAGACACCACCAAAACAACCGCATGTGGATATGACAGCTTGTTCTTTACAGTTCTACCAAAGACACCACCAAAAACAACCGCTAGTGGAACATGGGGGGAAACAGCTGTTGGGGTTTTCTACAGTTCTACCTCAGACACCACCATAACAACCGCTATGGTGGATAATGACAGCTTGTTCACAGTGTCTACCTCAGACACCACCAAAACAAAACCTATGTGGATATGACAGCTTGTTCTACAGTTCTACCTCAGACACCACATAACAACCACTATGTGGATATGACAGCTTGTTCTACAGTTCTACTCAGACACCACCAAAACAACCGCTATGTGGATGATGACAGCTGTCTACAGTTCTACAAGACACCACAAACAACCGCTATGTGGATATGACAGCTTGTTCTACAGTTCTACCTCAGACCACCCACCAAAACAACCCGCTATGTGATACTATGACAGCTGTTCTACAGTTCTACTCAGACACCACCAAACAAACCGCTATGTGGATATGACAGCTTTCTCTACGTTCTACCTCAGACACCACAAAACAAGGCATGTGGATAGACAGCTTGTTCTACATTCTTACCTCAGACACCACCAAACAACCGCGTATGGTGGATATGACAGCTTGTTCTACAGTTCTACCTCAGACGACCACCCCAAAAAACCGCTATGTGGATATGACAGCTTGTTTCTACAGTTCTACCCTCAGACACCACCAAAACAACCGCTATGTGGATATGACAGCTTGTTCTACAGTTCTACCTCAGACACTACCCAAAACAACCGCTATGTGGGATATGACAGCTTGTTCTACAGTTCTACTCAGACACCACCAAAACACCGCTATGTGGATATGACAGCTTGTTCTACAGTTCTACCTCAGACACCGCCCCAAAACAACCGCTATGTGGATATGACAGCTTGTCTATAGTTCACCTCAGACACCACCAAAACAACCGCTATGTGGATGAACAGCTTGTTCTACAGTTCCACCTCAGAACCCCCATAACAACCACTATGTGACATGACAGCTTGTTCTACAGTTCTACCTCAACACCACATAACAACCCACTATGTGGATATGACAGCTTGTTTCTAGCATTCCTACCCTCAGACACCCCACCAAAATAACCGCTAGTGAATGACAGTCTTGTTTCTACCAGTTCTTACCCTCAGACACCACCAAAACAACCGCTATGTGTATACAGCTGTTCTACAGTTCTACCTCAGACCGAGCAACCAAAACAACCCGCGTATGTGCGATATGACAGCTTGTGCTACCAGTTCTACCTCAGACACCCCAAAACAAACCGCTATGTGGGATATGACAGCTTGTTCTACAGTTCTACCTCAGGACCCACCCCCAAAACAACCCCTATGTGGGGACTATGCAGGCTTGTTCTATTAGTTCTTACCTCAGACACCCGCGCCAAAACAACCGCTATGTGGAATATGACAGCTTGTTTACAGTTCTACCCTCAGACACGCGCAAACAACTCCGTATGTGATCATGACAGCTTGGTTACAGTTCTACCAAAACACCCAAAACAAGCGCCTATGTGGATTATGACAGCTCTGTTCTACAGTTCTACTCAGACACGCGCCAAAACAACACGCTATGTTGATATGACAGCTTGTTCTAACAGTTCTACCTCAGGACACCGCCAAAACAACCGCTATGTGGATATGACAGCTTGTTCTACAGTTTTCTACCTCAGGACACCGCCAAAACAACCGCTATGTGGATTATGACAGCTTGTTCTACGTTCTACTTCAACACCACCAAAACAACCGCCGGCTATGTGGAATATGACAGCGTTGTTCTACAGGTTCTACCTTCAACACCCCCAAACAAGCCGGGGGCTATGTGGATATGACACGCTTGGGTTCTACTAAAAAAAGTTCTACATCAGACACACAAAACAACCGCTATGTGGATATGAAGCTTGGGGTTCTACCACAGTTCTACCTAGACCCACCATAACAACCGCCTATGTGGATATGACAGCTTGTTTCTACAGTTCTACCTCCAGACAGCCACAAAACAACGCTATGTGGATATGCACAGCTTAGTTCTACAGTCGTACCTCAGACACCACCCATAAACAACCGCTATTGTGACATTGACAGCTTGTTCTTATAAGTTTTACCTCAGAGCACCAACCCAAACAACCCCGCTACTTGGCATGACGCTGTTCTACAGTTCCTACAAAGACACCGACCAAAACAAACGCTAATGTGGAATGACAGCTTTGCTACTGTTCTACCCATCAGACCCCCACCATAAACCGTATGTGGAAATGACAGCTTTTCACAGTTCTACCTCAGACACCACAAACAAACCGCATGTGATGCTTGGTAAGTTCTACTGACCACGCTATAACGTTCTTGACATGTTCTATTCTCCTCAGCACCCCCACAAAACAACCGCTAGTGGGATTATGACAGCCTTGTTCTACAGTTCCACTCAGACACCCACAAAACAAACCGCTATGCTGATATGACAGCTGTGTTCTACCAGTTCACCTCAAGACACCAACCCAAAACAACGCTATTGTGGATATGCGACCAGCTGTTCTACAGTTCTACCCAGACCACCACCCCAAAGCAAACCCGTAGTGGGAATGACAGCTTGTTTCTGACAGTTCTACAAAGACACCAATCCCAAAACAACCGCTATGTGGATAGACAGGCTTGTTCTACAGTTCTGACCTCCAGGAACACCACCAAAACAACCCTATGTGGATAATGACAAGCTTGTTCGTTATTAGTTCCTACCCTCAGACACCACCCAAACCCCGCTATGTGGATATGACAGCTTGTTCTACAGTTCTACCAAAGACACCACCAAAACAACCGCTATGCAGCAGTTGGCTGAAGCGGATGTGATTAAATAGAGCCCCAAGTGAGGGAGAGAGTACATGTATGTGATAATGACCTGTATCACCTGTCGTGGCCGGTGTAGCAGATGCAGGGGCAGACGACTGCAGCTGTTAAGACTGGTTGAGCCAATAGGGGTGTCAGATCTAAAAGAGAAAGGCMCAATTTTCTTAAGTGAAAATTATCATAAAACAAAACAGAGTGAGTGAGTGAGTGTGTATACATACATGTCTGTGATAATTACCTGGGGCCGGATTCACAAAACATTACTTATGAAAAAACGTAAAGAAGCTGCTTAAGAAAAACAACAAGAAGTTCACAAGATAGTTCTTAAAAATGCAATTCCTCAAAATGTTCTTAGGAATTCGTAGTTTTCTTCGGAATTCGTAGTTTTCTTAGGAATTCGTAGTTTTCTTAGGAATTCGTAGTTTTCTTAGGAATTCGTAGTTTTCTTAGGAACTTCATAAATATCTTTCTTAAGAACTTAAGAACTTGGTAAATATCTTTCTTAAGAACTTGGTAAATATCTTTCTTAAGAACTTGGTAAATATCTTCTTATGTGACATTGACATTAGTGGTGCTTGAAACCAATAAATAARCCTTTGTGACAGAGATGATAGGATTTGGCCCAGGATAATAAAGTGCTGATATGTCAGTTTTATTACATGTCTTTTTTTGCTGTGCATGCTTTATGTCTTGAGAATAAAAATGTTTTAGTTGGCTTGGAAACCCTTTATACGCACACATAAAAAACATAATTTTTCACACATTATAGCCATCAGACTAACATTAGCTACTGTACATCAAAACCAAAAATGGATAACCAAGGAAAGTGCAATAAAACTTCAGTAAACAAGAGCTTGAAGTGTGGAGGAAATAGCAGCCAGGAAAAGGTTGCTGTTGGGGAAACTTAATAACCGCGGGGTCACTGCAGACACCAAAAAGAGAGGATGGGTGAGAGTGTCTCTGACGTCGGAGGTACGGCAAGGGACAATGACGCCGTAAATAACAAGTGGTCCGACATCCAGTCGACTGCTAAGAAGAGGAGCTGAGAGAAGCAGGAAGTTGAATAAGACTGGAGGAGGGGTATCGACCATTCATGTGGACCAGCTGGAGGAGGGGTATCCACCATTCATGTGGACCAGCTGGAGGAGGGGTATCCACCATTCATGTGGACCAGCTGGAGG
>NW_019944544.1:31546-43327 GCF_002910315.2 Salvelinus sp. IW2-2015 | reverse complement strand
GAGGAGGGATATCACGCATTTCATGTGGACCAGCTGGGAGGAGGGGTATCCACCATTCATGTGGACCGCAGCTGGAGGAGGGATATCCACCATTCATGTGGCCAGCTGGAGGAGGGGTATTCACCATTCATGTGGACCAGCTGGAGGAGGGTATCCACATTCATGTGGACGCAGCTGGAGGAGAAGGTGGTTGTCCATGATAGGAGAGACGGGGGGTAGAGGGAACTTGGCGGTCGGGCATCTGACTCGGACTGCGCGACCGTAAGTTAGCTAGCTTGCTAAACGCATAACAACATTGTAATTAGCCACCATAGGTTCCCAGAAGTATCCAGTGGTGCAGCTGACATCTCCATCGTGTTGACTTTCTCTCATCATATCGGAGCTCCAGCTCTAGAAACACTGTTGTCATGCTGATCACGAATTGGTTTGAAACCTTCTAGGCAATAACACTGGGGCCTCTTCCATATGTTCCTGAGCCTGGGATGTGGGAGCCATGGGATCATCATCAATGACAGAAGAAAAACAGAAGTTTTGTTACTTTGATTTCTCATTTAATATGTTTATTATTATTCTATAACAGGTACAACCCATATCATTCCCATAACAAGATTCAATTGTATTTTCTCAACAGATCATCCCTGAAGAACAGAAGGAGATTTGCCCTCTCTCAGATCCTTATCCATCATGATGGCCTCAATGTACGAGCCAGTGCCACTCGGGCAAGGAGGCTTACCTTGGTGTGGGAGGAGGTGTTGCTGTTCAGAGCGCTCCTGGGTGAGGTCACGGCCCTGCGCAGGGTGCAGGAGGAGCTGCTGAAGGTTGTGGAAGGTGAGAGATTAGCCCTGGAGAAGGAGAAGTTTGCATGGAAAGACTTCAAAGTGTAATATTCTAAAATAATATGTTTCGATATCATACAAACCTTATTTTTGTCATGTGAATCAACTCCTTATGCGTTTATTTAAGTTTAGCCACCTCCAAAAACGTTTGTTTGGTGCTTATTTTGTTCAGCTGAGTTGATTGGAACTTGATGAGTCTTTGCACATGACGACACAGTGCATCACACACTGCACTAACGCAGCCCGACTCACAGAGGACTGACTAACTCCCACTGTCCCTGCAAAGCAAGGCTTGAAAGGATCCCGATGCTAGGAATCTCAGGGCCATCATGATTTGTAGGATGATTTGGTAAGGGCGATAATCTCATGGTCTTTCTTTTTAAGTTTTCATTTTAAGAAGGTCACGGCCCCTCTACATGATAAGTGTGGTGGTAGTCGATATTGCCTCAAGTAGAACATGGTGCAGGGACATGATGAGGATCCACCCGACCTCTGAGAGACTCTGTGGGTTCTCAGCCTCTCTATCCGCGCATCTCGCTCCTAGCAGGCTACCAAAGAAAGTCATCTTTAACGTTCAAGTATCATACTAAGCTTGAATCACAAAACTCTATTATTCCCGGTTTGATTATTACTGGGTTTTTTAGCTATTGTTTTTAGCACTGTTCTAATCAAATACTGTTCATAATGTATTTTTGACATGGCTCACTCCTGGGCCCAGTCTACATTCAAGAGAAGGGTTAGCTGTCCTAAAGTTAAGGACAGTTCCAAGAAGAAATCCTAATGAATTATTTTCAAGAACCTTTCTTCTTAACCTATTTTCTTAGGAGGAAACTCAGCAAAAACCTTAAGACAATTCCAATAACTTTATTGAGGAATAGCAATTTGCTTAACTTTCTTCTTAGTCTATAGTTAAGGGAAAAATGCAGTTTTTAGAAGAAATGTCTTCTTAAGAAGGTTTAGTGGAATCCGGCCCCTGGACGCAATCACACTGCTTCAGGTCTACAAGCCTCTGGGAAGTTTTCCAGCGGGCCACTCCAGCGGGCACTCCAGCGGGCGCACTTCCGCGGGCCAACTCCAGGCCTGGAACAGCCTTGTGGCAAACACGGTCACCTGTCACCGCACCGAGTCAGGTTGGCAATATGAAAGATCGGCAATATTATCTTAATGACAGACAACTAACCACAATGTGTGTGTGTGTGTGTGTGTGTGTGTTGTGTGTGTGTGTGTGTGTGTGTTGTGTGGTGCGTGCGTGCGTGCGTGGCGTGCGTGCGTGCGTGCTCGTGCGTGCGTGCGTGCGTTGCGTGCCGTTGCGTTGCGTGGCGTGCGTGGCGTGTGTGTGTGTGTGGTGTGGTGTGTATGAATACATTGTAATATAAATATGTAACACATGCTGAGGTCCAACAGTAAAATACACTATGGTTTACGCCATGCTGATTTCAGTAAGATACATCCGAAATCAGACTGAACTAATTAACAGGCTGAAATGCACATTTCTGTGATTCACTAGTTAACTTCAGCTTGGCTAGCTCAGTGACTGCAGCGGGGCGAAGATTATGCACCTCTTCCTGTAAAATATACTGGTTTCCACAAAACAACCACGTGGCCAGAAATATATTACACCAGGGTTGGTTTAGGAACCCTATCCCATTGCCAATGAATGAATGGGAAATGGTTTAAGGTCTGTTTGGGGATATTTTAGTTTTAAGCTATCCCAAAACCTTAACACCTTCTTAACCATTCAGAGTTAATGCATAACCTTAAGCTTGGAATGAATAGCCAAGTAAACGCAATACGCTTTCAAATGTGACATTTGAAACATCTTCGAATTTTTGACCTTTGAGACAATGGGATGTGCGTCTAATTCTGACGTGAGACTGTGGAGACCTGGTTGACTTTACTACCACAACTTTGCTACCCAAACCACTTGTTACTCTGCCCATTAATGGTTTACCTTCCTCTTTTAAATCTCTCATGATTTTGATCCTCCATGACGGACTATAGTGAGTCGTAACAGCACCCATGGATTCTGTGTGTGTAGTGAGGCGTGTGCCTGTGGCAACTAAGACCACTAGAGGAAGTTTTATACAGGAGTGAAATGTTGTGACCGCAAAACATAATCCAGCCCTCACATAATATTTGATGTGGTAGGATTGCGGTTTAACCTTGGTAGGATTAGCGGTACCTTTGGTAGGATT
The DNA here is from genome assembly GCF_002910315.2 of Salvelinus sp. IW2-2015. NCBI lineage: Eukaryota > Metazoa > Chordata > Actinopteri > Salmoniformes > Salmonidae > Salvelinus > Salvelinus sp. IW2-2015. The sequence continues at coordinate 40,296 of NW_019944544.1, read as the reverse complement.
TGCGTTTACCTTAGAAGCCTGTTTTCCAGTTATGTCTTACTTGTAGATATTGTTTATTGTTATTTTTTTTACGAGTGCATTGGAAACATTTTGCTTTTATGATTGATTTCGCGTGTTTACGTCTTCAACGCTGGAGGGGAGGTATAGAGGAGTTATATGAAGGAATGGTATAGGATTGTACGAGCTAACGGAAGCAAAATGAAAATTCCACTGGGGTACCAAAACTGTTAAGATGATTCTGATGGAATGAACCGTTGCACTATAACCTCAGAGTGGACATTATAAACTCAATCAATTAGAATATTGCCTTACTTAATAGCAGAATGGATTTTGGTATGGGTAATGTTCCAGAGTGGAAACTGTATCATAAGGCATAAGAGAGAGAGTGTGTGTGTGTGTGTGGTGTGTGTGTGTGTGTGTGTGTGTGTGTGTGTGTGTTGGGTGTGTGTGTGTGTGTGTGTGTGTGTGGTGGTGTGTGTGTGTGTGTGTGTGTGTGTGTGTGGTGTGTGTGTGTGTGTGTGTGTGTGTGTGAGTGTGGGTGTGATGTAACCTTTTAACAACATTTTCATTCCTCTAGCCTCTTGAAATAAATACGTACAACTGTAGGGATCTTAATTTGAGCCATTGCTACAGCACGGAAAATCGTCCTGCAGCAACAGGAACATGTGAATTATATTGTTGGATTATAATTAATGGACCGTTTTTTTGGTAGGGGTTGAATGCATTTTATGTTAGGGTGTCCTGAACTTCAAAGTGAAAATTACGCAACTTTAGAAGCCTTTTTAAACCTTGAATACACTACAAGTTCCAGTTTCTGCTGTGCAGGAATTTCTCATCAACAAAAGGAGTGATCAAATTAAGATCCTACATCTGTAGAGACTGTCTATCCACCCCCTTTAACTCCCTTATACTCCTAACATTAGAACATGGGTGGGCAATAATTTAGGTTTGAGGGCCACATAGGGATTTCCGGCATATTTTGTCAAAAGCAATTTGCGGGATAGAAAAAGGGCGTTTATTTAAAAAAGAGGTCCTTCGAATTATACTTACTTCGTATCTAGTATAAATGTTCAAGAGTGGCTGGGGTGTTTTTTAGCGCGCAAAATATTATCATTTTGTATTTATTTTTTACTCAGATTCAAAGGCTCGCAGGAAGGATCTGTAGTTTACCGCCCTGCTCTAGAACCACTCCCCCTTTGCCACTAGCCCGTCTCCCTGACAACACACACACACACAACACAACACACACACACCACACACAACACACACACACACACACACGCACCACACACACACAGCACACACACCACACACACACCAACACACACCACACACACACACACCACATCCCACACACACACACACACACACACCCTCTTCTTCCATCCCGGTGGCCTTGTGAATTGGGATTGTCCGGCAGTACAATTGCAGCTCCTCTCTGAAGAATGCCAAAAATGTCCCGAGTTCAGCATTGGGCATGCAACACAGACACACCACACACACACACACATCACCGACAACAGCACACACACACACACCCACACACACGCACACACCAGCACACCCCACACACAACACACACACACATCCCAACACACACACACCACACACACACACACACACACACATCCACACACACACACACCCCCCCATAGGAAAACAGTTTGGATAGGTCCTCTATTACATTACAGCTTGCCCGGCTCATGCTCCCACCCAATGACATTCCCTCGACTTCCACCTTGTTCAATAAAAAGACTCACCCCTCCCTCCCTCTCTCAGTCTGAAATTATAACTCCTCAGTCCCATATACCCCTACCTCCCCTCTCTCAGTCTGAAATATAACCTCTCTCATGTCCATATATAGCCCTACCATCCCCTCCCTTCTCAGTCTGAAAATATAAGCCCGCCTCTCTCAGTCCCATATATAGCCTACCATCCCTCCTCTCATCTCGAATATAACCTTTCTCTCAGTCCCATATACAACCTACATCCGTCCCGTCTCTCAGTCCTGAAATATAACCTCTCTGCAAGTTCGCCATATATAGCCTACATCCCCTCCCTCTTCAGTTCTGAAATATAATCCTCTTCTCTCAGTCCCATTTATTAGCCTACAATCCCTTCCCTCTCTCAGTTCTGAAATAATAACCTCTCTCAGTCCCATATCCAAAACCCCCATACCATCCTCCCTCTCTCAGTCCTGAAATAATAACCTCTCTCAGTCCTCATATATAGCCCTACATCCTCCGTCCGTCTGAAATATAACCTCTCTCAGTCCCATATATAGGCCCTACATCCCTCCTCTCTCAGTCTGAAATATAACCTCTCTCAGTCCATATACAACCCTACAATCTCCCTCTCTGCGTCCTGAAATATAAACCTCTTCAGTCGCCATATACACCCTACCGCTCCCTCTCTCTCAGTCTGAAATATAACGCTCTCTCAGTCCCCTATATAGCCGCTACCATCCCCTCTCTCTCATCTGAAATATAAACCTCTCTCAGTTTCCCATATACAAAACCCTAACCATCCCTCTCTCTCAGTCTGAAATATAACCTCTCTCCAGTCCATATACAACCCTACCATCCCTCCTGCTCAGTCTGAAATTATAACCTCTCTCAGTCCCATATACAACCTACCATCCCTCCCTCTCTCAGTCTGGAAAATATAACCTCTCTCCATCCCATAATATAGCCCTAACTACCTACCATCCTCCCTCTCTCAGTCTGAATATAACCTCTCTCATCCATATATAGCCCTACCATCCCCTCTCAGTCTGAAATATAACCTCTCTCAGTCCATATATAGCCCTACCATCCCTCCCTCTATCCATCCTCCCCCCTTTTCCCCCTTCCCCTTCCCCCCCCCCCCTTCCCTCCTCCCGGGGTGAGGTCTCTATTGCCAGACGTCAATTGGATAGTTAGATTACATTGAGGTAACGTCCGAGTTGAAAGGTGGACGTGACGCCCTCTGATCCTTCCTGTTCTCTCCATTCTCTCTGTCTCTCTCGCGTGCTCATCTTCTCTCGCTGTCTATCTCACTCTCTCTGTCTCTCTCGCTCCTCTCTCTCGCTCTCCATGTCTCTCTTTCTCTTTCTGTCTCTCTCGCTCTCTCTCACTCTCTCTGTTCTCTCCTTCGCTTCTCTCTCGCCTCTCATGTTCTCTCTCTCTCTTTCTGTCTCTCTCGCTCTCTCTCTCTTCTCTGTTCTCTCTCTTTTCTCTTGCTCTCTCCTCTCATTGTCTCTCTCTCTTTCTCTTGCTCTCTCACTCTCTTGTATCCTTTCTCTTGCTCTTCGTCACTCTCTCACACACCGTCTCTCGCTCTCAATTTTCTTTCTTACCCTCTTTCCACTCATCTGCTGACATTCAAAGGTGTGATATTCAGACTTTTTTCACGCATTACCAATCAATTTGGTTATCATGGTTATTATTGATATGAGAGTGTGTCTGTCTATCCACCACTTGTCTGTCTGTTATAAGGATTGGGTTTCCTCGCTCTACATGACTCACAAAGCCTCCTCAGTGAAGCAATAACAGGCTTCATAAAGCCAGTCATTAAACCATTAGGAAAATGTGTGGTGTGTGTGTGTGTTGTGTGTGTGTGTGTGTGTGTGTGTGTGTGTGTGTGTGTGTGTGTGTGTGTGTGTGTGGTGTGTGTGGTGTGTGTGTGTGTGTGTGTGTGTGTGTGTGTTGTGTGTGTGTGTGTGTGTGTGTGTGTGTGTGTGTGTAAACCATTGAGGCACAGCTAAATTACTTCCCAGCATTAATCTTTTAATTGATCACGTCCTTGGACAGATCAGACAGACAGTCAGACAATAAGCGGTGGCATACCAAATTGAAATCATAAACTCAATTCTCATTACTGTCTGACCAACATGAGTGAACAGGAACTAGGATGTGTGTCTTCTTATGGTATAGAATCCGTGGTGTAGTGGAGGTAGAACGCTGGTGTACACATTTTTTTTTTGCGCCTAGAGTTTACCTTAGCGGTGGATAAATTGCAATTGAAGTAAGGAGCTTTACTTTATTCAGCATTTACACTCCTATTTCTTCCCCAATACATCACTGACCTAAGACATTTTACCACTAATGACGTAAGTGGGCAGGTAGCTAGCGGTTAGAGTGTTGGGCAGGTAGCCTAGCGGTTAGAGTGTTGGGCAGGTAGACTACGGTTAGAGTGGTTGGGCAGGTAGCCCTAGCGGTTAGAGTGTTGGTAAGGTAGCCTAGCGTTAGAGTCATTGGGCAGGTAGCTAGCGGTTAGAGTGTTTGGGCAGGTTTGCCTAGCGGTTAGAGTGTTGGGCAGGGTAAGCCTAGACGGTTAGAGTGGTTGGGCAGGTAGCCTTGCGGTTTAGCGTGTTTGGGCAGGTCGGCCTAGGCGGTTAGGAAGGTTGGGCAGCGTCGCTAGCGGTTAGAGTGTTGGAAGGTAGCCTAGCGGTTAGAGTATTGGGCAGGTAGCCTCAGCGGTTAGAGTGTTGGGCAGGTAGCCCTAGCGGTTTAGAGTGTTGGGCAGGTAGCCTAGCGGTTTAGAGTGTTTGGGCAGGTAGGCCCTAGCGGTAGAGTGGTTGGGCAAGGTAGGCCTAGCGGTTAGAGTGTTGGGCAGGTAGCCTAGCGGTTAGAGTGTTGGGCAGGTAGCCTAGGCGTTAGAGTGTGGGCGGTAGCCTAGCGGTTAGAGTGTTGGGCAGGTAGCCTAGCGGTTAGAGTGTTGGGCAGGTGGCCTAGCGGGTTAGAGTGTTGGACAGGTCGCCCTAGCGGTTAGAGTGTTGGCAGGTAGCCCTAGCGTTAGAGTGTTGGGGCAGGTAAGCCTAGTGGTTAAAGTGTTGGGCAGGTAGCTCTAGCGTTAGAGTGTTTGGGCAGGTAGGCCTAGCGGTTAGAGTGTTTGGGCAGTAATGAAAGCTTGCTAGTTTGAGTCCCGAGCTGGCAACGTGTGAAAATCTGACTGTGTGCTCTTGAGCAAGGTACTTAACTCCTAATTGCTTCCAAGTGTCACTGCTCTCAGGGAGAGTGGGGATATGCAAAAAACTTGAGAAATTGAACAAATATACACACCACCAAATTCCTATTTATCAGGTCAAGAGGTTTATTTGTGAGGAAGAAGTCTGACACTATGGAACAGATTTACAATGTACTTTCACTTTATTAATAGCACCTTTATAAGAATTATTATTTGAGTCAGGAGTTTTTGTAGGTTAAAGAATAAAGATTTGTAACCTCAGTTCTACCTTCCAGTACTGGATCTGTACTCTGTCTAACACCTCCTCCTCCTCCTCCTCCTCCCTCCTTCGCTCTCTTTGCCTGTTTTCTCTCTGTTCAGCAGTTTTCTCTCGACTCTGCTCCTAACACACACAACAGCAACACACCCTCTGCTGGATGTCCTGGAGGGTTGTGACAGTGTTATGCATACCTCAGTGGGATGCCAAAGAGAGGGATGAGAGAGAACTTAGAGAGAGGGGATTGAACACGCGACCGCTTGGAGCCCGGAGCTCAGGCTAACGCCCATCCGCATCCTGTCCAGCAACGGCCTTAGCAGATCTCAAAGCCTATCCCCGTCGACGACGACGAACAACTTAGCAGAACCCAAACCCATCCCCGTCCACAACGCCTTAGCAGAACCCAAGCCTATCCCCGTCGACGGACGACGACGACTTCGCAGCAGAACCCCAAGCCATACCCATCCACGACGCTTAGCAGAACCAAGCCCAATACCCATCACCACGACGCCTTAGCAGAACGCTCAAGCCCATACCCATTACCACAGACGCCTTAGCAGAACCCAAGCCATACCCATCCACGACGCCTTAGCAGAACCAAGCCGCATACCCACCACGACGCCTTAGAGAACCCAAGCCATCCGCCATCCAGACGCCTTTGCAGAACCCAAGCCTCCCAGCACGACGGCTTAGCTAGACCCCTAAGCCCATCCCCGTCCACAACCGCCTTAAGCAGAACGCCAAGTCCATCCCTGTCCACAACACCTAAACAGAACGGCAAGCCGATCCCCGTCCACAAGCGCTTAGCAGAACCCAAGCCATCCCCGGTCGATGATGAACCGGACTTTAGCAGAACCCAAGCCCATCCGGTCGAGACGACTTGCCAGAACCCAGGCCCATCCCGTCCACCGACGCTTGCAGACCCTAAGCCCCTCCCCGTCAACAACACGTTAGCAGAAGCCCAAGTCCATCCCTGTTCCACAACGCCTTAACAGAAACCGCAAGCCCATCCCCGTCCCACAACCCTTAGCAGAACCTAAGCCCTCCGTGTCTACAAGGCCTTAGCAGAACCATAGCCATCCCCGTCCACAAAAGCCTTAGCAGAACCCAAGCCCATCCCCGTCCACCATGCCTTAGCAGAACCAACCCATCCCGTCCACAACGGCTTAGCAGAACCCAAGCCCACCCCGTCCACTGCAACGGCTTAAGCAGAACCGCAAGCCCCTCCAAGTACAACAACACCTTAGCAAGAACCCAAGGCCATCCACCGTCCAGGAAACGCCTGAGCAGACCCAAGCCCAATCCAAAAGTACAACATCCTTAGCAGAACCCAAGCCCATACCCGTCCACAACACCTTAGCAACCCAAGCCCATCACAGTCCACGCAACAGCTGAGCAGACCAAGGCCCATCCACGGTTCCACAACACCTTAGCAGAACGCCCAGGCCATCCCCATCCATAAACCGTAATTTATGATTATCCTCACTCAACCTGTCTCCTCATTTGAAAAATTCCATGCTGTCACTGTCACTTGTTCCTAAGCTTAACATTGTTTGTCATCTATCACCGTAACCAGGTGCCCTTGACATTTCCTCAATGAAGCTTGACACCTTGATAAGCTCTTTTCATTCCGCTCATTGTTGGGTGACTTCAACCCCTGAAGTCCTGCCCTTTGATTAATTTCTTTCGCACCTCTTTTCTTTCCCCTCCTTGCCTCTTGACGGCTCACCCTTTCCAGTCCCCACCGCATCAACAAGGCAGGCATACTCTTACTCATTTTTATTAAGAGGCTGTTCGCCTACTAATCTCATGCAACCCCCTCCAGTTTCTTCTGATCACTTTTCTTTGTTTCTCTCCTCCACCCTAACCCATTCGCCCCTACCCAGATTTCATGCAGCATTGCATCCTCTCTCTTTTTCTCTCTCTCTCTCTCTCTCTCCCACTCTTCTCTGCTCTTTCTATCTATCATAATCTCTCTTCTGCTAATCCGTCTGTCCCCTCCCTCCTTTCGGCCCTTCCTTCCTGCTCCATGGCTGAATGACTCCATTGCGGCGCTAACAGTAGCAAGGGCTGCGGGCTGCTGAGCAAAACTGAGGAAAACTATTCCGGAGGACATATGATCCTTTCACGTTCCTCCCTCTCTACCTTCTCTTCCTCTGTAGTCGCTTGCTAACCACCTTCTATTATCAAATTTTCAAGCTCTGCCTCTAACCCTAGGGAAAACTTTCCCACCTTCTCCCTCCCTCAACCCTCACCCTCCCCCTCCCGCCCCCGTCTCTGAGAATGACTTTCGTCAACCATTTGAAAAGAACTTGATGCATCCGCTCTTCATATCGCTCAGGCTTTAATTGAGTCCGCACTGGGTCCACACAGAACTATACCCTTTCGCCTTTGACCTCTTTCTCCCCTCTCTTCCAGATGAATCCTGCGACCTAGTGCTCATAGAGGAACTGCCCCTTCCCTACCTTCAGACTATGCTCAACCCCTACACCCCAATCCCTTGAAAGGCTCAGGCTAAGACCCAGAATGCCGACACAGCAGGCAGATAGTACGAGTGTCTATCCACCATTCATGTGGACCAGCTGGAGGAGGGGTATCCACCATTCATGTGGACCAGCTGGAGGAGGGATATCCACCATTCATGTGGACCAGCTGGAGGAGGGGTATCCACCATTCATGTGGACCAGCTGGAGGAGGGGTATCCACCATTCATGTGGACCAGCTGGAGGAGAAGGTGTTGTCCATGATAGGAGAGACGGGGGGTAAAGGGACTGCGGTCGGGCATCGACTCGGACTGCGCGACCGGTAAGTTAGCTAGCTTGCTAACGCATAACAACATTAGCTAATTAGCCAACATAGGTTCCAGAAGTATCCAGTGGTGCAGCTGACATTACACGTGTTGACTTCTCTCATCATATCGAGCCTACAGCTCTAGAAACACTGTTGTCATGCTGACACGATGTGTTTGACCTTCTAGGAATAACACTGGGCCTCTTCCATATGTCCCTGAGCCYGGATGTGGGAGSCATGGATCATCATCACATGACAGAAGAACAAACAGAGGTAGTTGTTTACTTGATTTCTCATTTAATATGTTTATTATTATTCTATAACAGGCCTACAACACATATCATTCCCATAACAGATTCATTGTATTTTCTCAACAGATCATCCCTGAAGACACAGGGGAGATTCGCCTCTCTCAGATCCTTATCCATCATGAYGCCTCAATGTACGAGCCAGTGCCACCCGGGCAAGTAGGCTTGCTGGTGTGGAGGAGGTGTTGGCTGTTCAGAGGACGCTCCTGGGTGAGGTCACGGCCCTGCGCAGRGTGCAGGAGGAGCTGCTGAAGGTGGAAGGYSAGAGATTAGCCCTGGAGAAGGAGAAGTTTGCCATGGAAGACTTCAAGTGTAATATTCTAAAATAAATATGTTTCGATATCATACAAACCTTATTTTTTGTCATGTGAATCAACTCCTTATGCGGTTATTTAAGTTAGCCACCTCCAAAAACGTTTGTTTGGTGCTTATTTGTTCAGCTGCAGTTG